>NC_051224.1:25132500-25432500 GCF_015220715.1 Pygocentrus nattereri
ACCTCATTCTGAATATTAATTATATTAGAACTTAATTCTGAATATTAATTATATTAGAACTTCATTCTGGTTGTTCATTTTATTAGAACCTCATTCTGGATGTCAGTTTATTAGAGCTTCTTTCTGGCTGTTATTATTTTATTAGAATTTAATTTTAGATATTAATTTTTATTAGAACTTCATTCTGAATGGTAATTTTATTAGATCTTCCTTCTGGATGTTACATTTATTCTACATCATATATTCCTGATATTTTATTTTATATCATGCAGCTGTATCCTCAGGTGAAGAGCAGTCTGTCCATGAAGACCCAAGCCCTCACGCCCTGCATTCAGAGTTTCTGCTCCGCGCTCGATACTAAGCTGAAGGTCAAGCTGGAGGACCTGCAGCACTATTTACCTCCAGAACCAGCTGTGAAGGATCAGCCTGAGAGCACACCGGCACCGGCCACACCCTCCTTCAACCGCTTTACAGACTCCAGCGCTGTGGAGGAGGCTCTGCGGGAGCACTGCCTGGCCTGCGTGAGGGACATCCTGTCCAGCGTTCGCTCACAGCTGACCGGGCTGCAGGCCGATCCTGTCGGTTCGGGCCGAATGAGCTCAACCTTGTTCATGGCGCGGCTGTGTCAGTCTCTGGGGGAGCTGTGTCCCAGCCTGAGGCAGTGCGTGCTGGGCCAGCAGGGTGGCGCCGTGGACGCTGCTGGCAGAGGAACCCCCCGGCAGGGCAAAAAGCTGGGCAAAGGCGGTGCGGTCAAAGGGGTGGAGCTTAGTCCAGCTCAGGCAAAATGGGCCGGACTGAAGGAGGAGTTGCTGGCCTGCAGTATGGAGGCGTACCGCATCTGGAGCAGCGCTGTGTCCAAGGTCAGACTGTCCACTCAGATTGTGAAGCTACGTCACCTGTTACCTGTTTACTGTGCAGTTTACACGTCAACTTTATTATAAAATTTACACAGCAGTTTGTCCATGTCTGCATATCCTGTGTTTAAAATATGTTACATTCCTTTTTTCTCCTTTGGTGTAAGAAGTCCAGAAATTTCCATTTCATGCTGCATTTCAATGCAAGTCATTAAACTGACCATATCCAATGCTATAAAGTGGACTGTAAACAAAACCATAAGAAATAAAAAAAAAAAACATCAGAAAAGTAAAACGAGAAAAATCAAGAAGTTATTATGTTAAATAATGCACTATATGGTTATATTTACAATAATATCTTCAAATTACCATGCATTCTGGGTGTTTTATTTAATTTTAATTTAATTGAATTACTAAATATAAGTTTTATTAGAACTTCATTATGGTTGTTAAATTTATAAACAAATTTTTTGGATTTTAATTTTATCAGAACTTCATTCTAGGTAATTATAAATTATAAATATTAAGATTTAAACAAATATATTTTAATATTCTCTAATCTATATTAGGCGCTGTTGGCCAGTTTTACGGGTTCTCTCCATGCTGGCTCGGCCGGCTCCATCCTAGCCACTGCTACACACTGGGAAGAGCAGGAGATCCAGGAGGAGGCAGAGTCAGGAAACACCATCATGTCCAAAATCCACCTGCCTGTACAGGTAAACACCTCAGGAGGACACTGTTAATATCAGTGTGTTGCAGAATGCTGATGGCAGTTTGTGGCTGAGTTAATAGCAAAGTGTGATACATTTTAGTTGTATGGAGGGACGTGAACGTGCCAGTGTCGGTGATCAAAAGTATTACAGTATTCTGTGTTTTGCCGATATGAAATCAATGCATTGTAGTTATACTGACAGACGCATGTATTTCATTATAACCCCGAAAATCCACTGTGATTTAGTTGGATGTGAAATTACTGCACTGTAGCACTGACACTCTTTACTGTGTAAACATGTTGCAGCCCTATTGGAGCTTGATTAGTTTTCAATGGAGAGGGTCTGCCGTGTCCGTAGCCTGCTAAGTTATAAAATAAACTATGTATGTATGTATGTATGTATGTATGTATGTATGTATGTATGTATGTATGTATGTATGTATATATTTACTTTTCTTGGGCTGGCGTTTAAATTTTTAAGGCAGTAATTGTACCAGGCTGTTCGGAGTTTGAAGTTGTCATCATTGGTTTTTATACAGCCATGTATCATCAAACATGGTAATGTCCCATCACTATTTATTTAGTTATTATTTATTTATTATTTCCAAAAGTATTCAATCACCCATCCAAATCATTGAATTCAGGTGTTCCAATCACTTCCATGGCCACAGGTGTATAAAACCAAGCACCTAGGCCTGCAGACTGCTTCTACAAACATTAGTGAAAGAATGGGTCACTCTCAGGAGCTCAGTGAATTCCAGCGTGGTACTGTGATCGGACGCCACCTGTGCAACAAGTCCAGTTGTGAAATTTCCTCACTACTAAATATTCCACAGTCAACTGTCAGTGGTATTATAACAAAGTGGAAATAATTGGGAGCAACAGCAACTCAGCCTGACGAAGTCGGCCATGTAAAATGACAGAGCGGGGTCAGCGGATGCTGAGGCTAAGTGCACAGAGGTCGCCAACTTTCTGCAGAGTCAATCGCTACAGACCTCCAAACTTCATGTGGCCTTCAGATCAGCTCAAGAACAGCATAGAGAGCTTCATGGAATGGGTTTCCATGGCCAAGCAGCTGCATCCAAGTCTTACATCACCAAGCGCAATGCAAAGCGTGGAATGCAGTGGTGTAAAGCGCCGCCACTGGACTCTAGAACAGTGGAGACGTGTTCTCTGGAATGACGAATCACGCTTCTCCATCTGGCAATCCAATGGACGAGTTTAGGTTTGTGGGTTGCCAGGAGAATGGTACTTGTCTGACTGCATTGTGCTAAGTGTAAAGTTTGGTGGAGGGGGGATTATGGTGTTGGGTTGTTTTTCAGGAGTTTGGCTTGGCCCCTTAGTTCCAGTGAAAGGAACTCTGAATGCTTTAGCACCAAGAGATTTTGGACAATTTCATTCTCCCAACTTTGTGGGAACAGTTTGGGGATGGCCCCTTCCTGTTCCAACATGACAGCACACCAGTGCACAAAGCAAGGTCCATAAAGATATGGATGAGCGAGTTTGGTGGGGAAGTACTTGACTGGCCTGCACAGAGTCCTGACCTCAACGCAATAGAACACCTTTGGGATGAATTAGAGCGGAGACTGTGAGCCAGGCCTTCATGTCCAACGTCAGTGTCTGACCTCACAAATGCGCTTCTGGAAGAATGGTCAAAAATTCCCATAAACACAAAAACCTGTAGAAAGCCTTCCCAGAAGAGCTGAAACTGTTATAGCTGCAAAGGGTGGGCCAACATCATATTAAACTCTATGGATTAAGAAGGGGTTATCACTCAAGTTCATATGCATCTGAAGGCAAATGAGCCAATACTTTTGGCAATATAGTGTATATATTTATAATCCCAAGCTTACTCACCCATCTCTGGGTCACTACTTTATCATTACATGTTATTTTATTATTAATTGTTTTAATTATTAGGAGTTTTGTATTTGTGTATATATATGTGTGTGTGTGTGTGTGTGTGTGTGTGTGTGTATATATATATATATATATATATATATATATATATATATATATATATATATATATATATATATATATATATATATATATATATATATATATATATATACAACTATACTAACTTACAGGAAATGTGTGAATTTAGTCTACAGGTAACTATAATCTGGATATCAACTATAGCAGATGTCTGATGCTTAAAGAGGCAGAGGTGAAAACAAAATATCAAAATCTCTTTAAGAAAGGCTATTAACAGCCAGAATATGTGTCATATCACTTTTTAAAAAAGAAAGCATTTTTATTATACTCATTGCTGAGTATAAGGTATAGTAAGAGTTGTTGTTGTTGTTGTTGTTGTTGTTGTTGTTGTTGTTGTTGTTTATTATTATTATTATTATTATTATTATTATTATTATTATTATTATTATTATTATTATTATTATTATTCCAGGGACAAATACCTTAAATAGTTTGCTGAACCCGGTGCTCCCTCATCCCTCGGTAATAGTACTGCTGTTTTAAATTGACTTCACTGTAATGTAATAACAACAACCTGCTGATGGACAAAGAACCGGTCCAACTAGGCGCGTTTACTTTATCCACACTTTCAAAACGGAGCTACTGTAATCCTGGTAATACTGCATTCTGGTGATGACATCATTGCGACATTGGATAAATTATGAGTTTAATTTTAAACCTAATGCTGACCTGAACGCCTGGCTCAGTGATGTTTAGATGGTCTGTCTGGGGTAATTTGGGAATATCTAAAGATCACATTTATTATATATGTATCAGCCAGTGGAATTTCTTACAGCACTGCACTGCAAAATCATCTATAGTAAACCAGTCCAGCTCTAATACAGTGTTTAATGTGCATCAACTTTGTTTTTTGTTGTTGTCGTCAGCCATCGTGGTACGTTCAGTCTCTGCTGTTCCAGCTATGTCTGGAGGTGAACAGGGTTGGAGGTCATGCTCTGCCAAAGGTCACTCTGCTGGAGCTGCTGAGGGGCTGTATGGATCAGGTGCTGACCGAGTACGAGAAGCTCACTCAGCGCTCAGAGAGAAAGGTGAGCCCACAGCACAGCGGAGATGCTTCATTGTTTATAATTTTGTTTTTCTTTTATTTTAGCTTCTGTTTTATAATTTATTTTCCTGTTTTTCTGATTCTTTTGTTTATTTCTTTTTTAGGTAATGCTCTTTAGCTTCCTTTAGTTATTTCTGTTCTTCTACTCTGTGTTCATTGCTTTATCTTCACTGACTTTATTTAAATGTAATTATTTTTTAACTCTTGTTGTTATTTAACTTTAATTACTTTTGCTTTTATTTGTATAAAATGCTTTGAATGGCCTTTGTGTATGAAGTGTGCTCTATAAACAAACTTTCTATTTTCTTATTTTTCTTTTACCTTACTTTGTGCTTTATTCTCTTTTCTTTTGATTTTCTATATGAATTTCTTTTTTTTTGTCTTTGGCTTTGTTTTTACTTTCTTCTGATTTTCCCACTAGTTTTTCTTTTTGACCTTCCCCTTCTCCTTTTTCATGTTTTGTAAATCCCTCTGTCTGTTTCAGGATGCAGCGCCTCCTATCACGCAGAATAGAGCACTGCAGCTGCTGTTTGATCTGCGCTTCCTCTCGGCCACTCTGGGCTCTCGACTGGAGGAGGGGAAAAGCTCCCGTTCGCAGCAGGACCCCAGGTACCCCAACCCTTCGCCTTTCACCTCTGCTTCTCTACAGCACAGGTTCAAACACCAACCAGAACTAAGGAAATGTCCTGTGTGGCATTTTAGTCACTGTTTCATTGTCTGTTTAATCACTGTTTAATTTGTTTGGATCTGTTGATGTTTAGAAATGGTAGAACTGTCTTTATCTCCTCCACATCACTCACCTTGTGATGCTTTTGTGCCGGTTCTCTTTTATTTTTTAGGATCCAGGAGATTTGTGACTTACTGGAGGGTCACATTGACCCTTTTGACCTGGACGTGTTCACCCCGCATCTAAACAGCAACCTGAACCGCCTCACACAGAGAACTGCAGTAAGCAGAGAGAGTTTCTAGCCAAAACAAGACAGTTTAATGCTTTACTTAGTAAAACAATGAGTAAATATTTACAACTGAACACTTTCTACCTTAACATTCAGTATGATTACACAGGAAATTCCACTTAACTACCCAAATCTGATTTTCTCAACAAACCTGATTTATTTGTTTGTTCACATTGTCTTTTAATTGCGATCTGTATGCGACATTAGTCTGAATAGATCAGCTCCTAAACTGACCCACAGCAGCCAAAGAGCAGAGCTTCACAGAGGTAAACAATCACGACTGCCAACAAACGCCTGTCACTCCTGGAGCATCAGTTTCGTCTTCACCAGCATCACAGGAGTAATCATTAAGTTCTAATGGTTGACAGCTGAGCTCATCACCTACAGTGTGTTCAAGTTCGCCGTAAAAAGGGCGCGTTATTCGGCCTCGGCCACTACTTGAGTTTGTGTCCTCGGTTTCTTTAAACTGTTCTCTGATGCTGCAGCCTCGTCTCCTCCAGCCACATTCGGCCATTTCATTCGAAACCTCTTCAAACACGAAGAGGCTAGGATGAGTCTCTTCTAATTTTTTGGTACAGAAACATCAGCCTAAATGTTTGAGTCTCAGCAGTGCGACATCATGACAGATGTCGAGTTGGACTGACATAAAAATTGCATGAATTCTGAGCTGGCTGTTCAGACGGAGTCGCATTGCTGCAGATTTGAGTACCACATATGAAAGCGTCTCAAATCGGAATTGAAAATGTTTTTATCTGTTCACACTGACACACATCTGAGTCACATACGGAGAAAAAGATCTGATTTGGGCCACTTTTACCTGCTGTGTGAACATAGCCTTAGCAAAAAGGGTTCTATAAAGTACCAAAAAAGGTTCCTTTGGCTTGTAACAATAGTGGAACCCTTTTGGAGCTATATATAATCCTTAAATCGGAAGAACCCTTTCACCATACAAAGAGCAATTTAATCATGCAAAGGATTGTTTGAGTGTTCATGGTTCCTAATAGAACCATTTTCTTCACTAGGGAGCCACCTTTTTACGAGTGTATTCATTTAATATTTATTTTATTCTTATATACCAGCTCCCATCAAATAATATTCATAAACTAATAACTAATTTAATAACTAATAAACATTAAATAAAAAAATTGTAGCCACTTTAATTAACTTATGTTTGCATTTATTCACCTTTATCTGATGTATATACTGGATACAGTGTAGCCATACACTCTTAATGATGGTTCCTAAAGGGTTCTTTACTGAAGAACATGGTTTTATATAGAACCATGAGCACTCAAAGAACCCTGTGCATGCTTAAAGGGTTCTGTGCATCGTGAAAGGGTTCTTCAGATTGATGAAGAAGGTGCTGTAGATGGTTCTGTAGAGATGGTTCTTTATAACACTAAAAAGGGTCCACTGTAATTACAAGCCAATAAACCCCTTTTTGGCACTACATAGAACCCTTGTTGCTGCAAGTGTAGAAATCAGAATGTTTTGTTCATTTTCAGGGAGGAAAAAGCAGCAAAAACATCAAAACTGATTGTGTGAAGATATTTTTGACTTGGTCTTTGATAAACAGCCACAGATCTTCTTATCGAAGTTGTAAAGAAATTGTGAAGGGGCTCTTTTAATGAGATCAAGACGCCTTTTCACTTAATTTCCGGTTGGATGTGCTGCTGCACCGTAACACTGTGATGGTGTTATCGTATCTCACTGTTCCGCTTGTGAACGTTGTGTAATCTGCAGGTGCTTTTAGGCCTTTTAACCGGCACAGAGAAGCAGTTTGTTCCCAGAAGCAGCAGCGTCGGCTCTCAGGAACCGTACAACATCCTTCCTCTGGCCAGCAGCCAGATCCGGTGAGCATGTTTACATCTCTGAGCTACATTCTGAAGAATCCACTTTAAATAAAAGAAAGTCATCAACACTGTTACACTCTCAGAAATAAAGGTACTAAGCTGTCACTGGGTCAGTGCCCCTCCCGTTGCTGAGGTGGGTCCCTAACGGGTCCATCTCAGTATCTTTAGTCAGGGAACATAACTGAACCATATATGAAATTATATTGTCTAAGCTGTACTGACTCCACACACCCCGCCTCGCCTCCAGGCTTTTATTTTACTGTTCTGTTTAAAATATTTGCTTATGAAAAGGTACAAATATGAACTTTTCCAGTGGAAAAACATATTTAAGCTTCATAATCAGACCTTAAAACCACTGCTGCACCTTTGAGGGAACATTTACACTGTTTGTACCTTCATGAAAGAAAAATGTACCTGCAGAGAACCTTAATTACTAACAGTGTAGTGTTTGCAAAGCTATGGTATTTTTATAATTAAATGGTGACTGGGGGAAAATAGTGTAAAATCTGAAATAATAATTTTTCTTTGGGGACTGTATTGCTATATCATAAATGGATTATAGAACATATTGTCGCTTGTTTGTGATGAATGGACCAATAAAATAATTTGGAATAAAATCTCTTTACATTAACTTGTATTAAAAGCTGCAGTGCCCTCTACTATAAAGTTACCATTCTGGAGATACTTGTTTTTATATTGGACAGTGACGTATATTTTACTATATTTATATACACAGTATATTTTAAGCAAAAATCTTCCCAAAACTATCATAAAACAGTGTCTCAGTCATCAGGCAGTGAATTCTTAACCATTTCATGTAGGAACTTTCTGTGAGGGAGCTTTTAGAGGTGGACGTCTGGTTCCTATCACTACCACTGTGAACAGTTCTGATGCTTAGTGACTTTGTGTACATCTTAACCATTTAATTATGGACAAATTTTGGAAAAAAAGTGGAATTCCTCTTCAAGATCTATTCTTGTCCATATTTGTATTTACTTATAATAGCTTTCAGTGCTAAAGTGATACATATTCTGATTATGTAACCTCTAACACTGTTGCTGTTCTCCTCTTTTGCTGTGTGTCTGTTAGGTTTGGTCTGCTGCCGCTGAGTATGACCAACTCCAGGAAAGCCAAATCAACATCTCGAGCAACAGACATCACTAAACCACTCGTAAGTGTAAATTGCACTGTTAGTGTGTTTCATATGAAAGCATCCGCCTGCTCAGACGAGCAGGATCCTTTCTTCATACAGCAGAATTACAGTGTGATGGTCAAGCTGTCATGAACTTCATTTTTTGTGCCTCTTCAAACCAGCAGTTTCCTGATTTTGCAATTTTCAGTTTTGAGTTGTGAAGTCTGGAGGAGGTGGCCCGGTGGATCTGGAGGATCTCGGTGATGTTATAATGCTGTGTGGTTTTGCTGTGGTTCTGCTTGCAGTGTGGTTTGCAAGAACTTTGCATCTCCTGGCCCTAAAACTAAACCACTCTTGGCTTAGCTTTGGCTGGAAGTTCCAGGCTTTAACCGAGTGTGAAAAGCACCTTTTGATTGGCCGATTTCAGATTATGCAGGACCAACAGCTCTACAGGACTTTATGCTAAATTTTAAAAGTGGTCGCCAAGTGTGGCAAATATGCATAAGGCTTATTTATTTGCCAAAGATGACAATGTTTGTTATTTTTTTGACAACATTTTTTTTTTTTTTTTAGTCCATCTTTATTTTAGCAGTGCTTTTACGGCATTTGAAGGAGCGGTCACTTTGTCGGTCATGCTGTAAAGCTGCACAGTTAAACAGTTTAGACGTTACAGTGTTAGAAAATAAAAGTTCTGTGCAGGTACATTTTCTGTTCATCAAGGTTCAAACAGTGTAAATGTGACTCAAGATCGTTTTAAGATCCGATTGTGCACCTTCAATCAGTTTTTCCAGTGAAAAGTTTGTATTTGTACCTTTCCTAACCGAATGTTTTAAAACAGAACAGTAAAATTAAGAGATGGGGTGTGTGGAGTCAGTACAGCTTAGAACATATGATTTCAGTGGATTATTGTTCAGTTATGTTCCCTGACTAAAGGTACTGAGATGAGGGGCTCTGTTTAGCAGCTTTATTTCTGAAAGTGAATATCAGATGCAGTGACTTTACAATAACTTTCAGTTGGATTTGAGTTGTATCACGTTTTGTAGGGCTGCCCCAAACAGTATTTAACAGGCTGCACATATTGGTGTTTCCAAATGTGCACCTGAATGCTGATTCTCAAAAGCACTTTTAAAAACCAATTAAGCGTCCAAGCACAAAATGCTGAAACCCTATTGTAATTTTTAGGATTTTTCTTCTTCGTCTTTTTATGCCCTAAAACAAATCATGCAGACCAAACCGCAAGTCGTACAGACATGAAATGTGGTCAGTAAGTATTAGTCCCGCTACTCAGGCACTCAAGCTCAGCCCAATTGGCCTGACGGTGGTGCTATAGCAAAGTTTGTATGTTTAGGGCTGGTGATTCTGTACCGTATATCATAGGGACAAAATTCCTTCTTCTCCTGATTAGTAATGTCATGGTGTACAAAACAGCTATTTTGCTCATATTAAAAATCTCTGGTGATATAATTTAGCATTTTATGCAAATTTGCAAAAAATATTTTCACACAATCTGCACAAGTCTGTTATCATTAGAAGCCTAAGAAGCTGAACTTTAATAATTACCAAAAAAATTGCAGAAAATTGCAGAAATGAGTTACTCAACCAAAGGCTGTCCGATTGACATGAAAATTGGCTTGTTGCTACAATGTGCTGTCCTGGATCTATGAGACTGATGCCATTGGCCAATCAGATTACCAATGTCAGACAAACTTGCAAAGCAAGCAAAATATATATATATATATATATATATATATATATATATATATATTAAAAGTAAAAGGATGATTATTACTGCAGTTTGAATTGTTTCTAGTAGGGGATGTTTAAATAAACAGTAATGGCACAAATTGAAAACTGAAATCAGGCATGTAGCCGGCTGAACTGTACTCAGATAATAATTTTTGTGGCTTAAAAAAGGACAATATGATCTGAATACTAAATATGAGGGCTGGGAAATATGACAATATCAATCTTTATTGTGATAAATGATGTCACAATATGCAATAAAACTTGTCTAGGGCAAGTGGGCAAACATTAATGTTGAGCCCTCTATTATTGATCTGTGCTTAAAAAACATGCTGATGTCTATTAAATGTCTATTAAATGATGATGTCTATTAAAATTATCATAAGCACAAAACACTGAAGGCACAGTTTCCATCAGGGAGAACCGAGTGGCTCTGAAATCACTTTTTACAAAGTTTAAAATTTCAGTTTAAGATTTATTTACAACTTAGTTTCAAGTTTAAATTTAATATAAACTGGCTTTAAACTCAGGATCACAAATGAGCTCCTTTACTATGTTAATCTGTAGGCCTCTGTTCATAAACATAAACTAGCCAAAACTAATTTACTATAAAATTTACATTTACGGCATTTGGCTGACGCTCTTATCCAGAGCGACTTACAACTTGATCATTTTACACGGGGGGGCCAAGGTGGTGTTAGGAGTCTTGCCCAAGGACCCTTATTGGTATAGTGTAGGGTGTTCACCCAGGTGGGGATTGAACCCCAGTCTACAGTGTAGAAGGCAGAGGTGTTAACCACTACACTACACCAACCACCAATGAAAAATGAAAGTGTTTGTATAAATTCAGTAAAAAGCCGCGTCAGCATGTGTGTCCATATTTCTATATTGTGCTCTATTTACACAAAGTTAGGTTAGTTCATCATTTATGTTGAATAGATTTAAAAAATTTTACACTGCTGCGCTGATGTTGAAACGTGTGCTGCACTGGATCGGTATGACCAACAGGTCAAAACAAGCTCAAAACAAAGTGACCGCTGTGCCCTGATTGGTGTTCTTGCTTTGCTCTTCTTTCATTTTAACATGTTACGTTTTTATACACACAGAAACCAAAAGGAAGGACAGATTTCTCAAAATATAGTGGAGGAAAAAGTCAGATATTAGACTCTGAAATGTAGTGGAGTGAAAGTAAAAAGTCGCCCAAAATGGATAAACTTCAGTACAGATACACAAAAAACTACTTAAGTACAGAAACCAATTACATTTACTCAGTTTCTAACCACCACTGGTGTGTTCAAACCAGTTTGTTTTAGCCTAAAGCTTTATATATGTTGTTAGCCCAGCGCAAATGCTTCACACATTTATTGGAAACTAACATAACTTATGTATTAAATAAAATTACTGATATCAATTCACCTAAAATACGCCATGAATACCAAGACAGGTGTAGGCTACTGGCTTGAGCCTGCTGAAGTGAATCTGCTGGCGTGAAACTGTGGCTCTGACAAATATTATTGACTAAAGAAACAAACTTCAGACACCAAACATGTATGAGTGCATTTGAGATGCTCTAAACTGGATTTTTTTTGTTTGTTTACTTATCTCTTTGAGCCTATCATTATATATCTATACCTATAGTGTATGCTCTTTTTTGATTTCTCTTTTTTTTTGTTTTCAGATGGCTCCCTCGTCCACTCCAGCCCCAGAAGACACCTTCCGCCCAGGAAACCTTTTCAGGCAGTTAGCCAATCAGGACGAAGAACCCGCTGGCCCCTCCCTCTTTAAATTAGGCTGGCTCTCCGGCATGGCCAAATAGTACTAATTTCTTTCTTTTGTTTTGCTTTATTTTGTTTTTGGGATGAAGTTTAAGGTTTTTAACACACAAAAGGCTGTAAAAATAATATATATTATGTATAAATATGTTTTGGGATGATTGTTTTCTTATACTGGAGAAAATAAAATATTGAAATATAATATTGGGCCACGTGTGAATCGGTTAGCTGTAATTGGTTCTGTCAGAAATAAAAAGCGCTAATGTTGCACTCAAATTATTTTGAGTGTTCATGGTTCTATAAGGAACCATTGTCTTTACCTGAGAACCATCTTTGTTAAGCATGTAAGCGTAACAATATAACTGTAAGCCATAATGTGCTATGGATCTTTATGGGAGATCAATCATATGTACAGAACACACACAAACAAGAACAAGACAGAACCTTAAACAAGCACAATTGAAAAGGGCTTTGCTGGGTCGTTAGTGACAGTGACAACATTAAAGGGCCTAAATCTACATTAGTTTGTTTGTATTGAATTCTGGGTCCATTTATGACATTTATGTGTTTTTGGTACCAAAAAACAGTCATAGATCATTTCTATATTTTTTTTCTTCTTCATTTTTAAAGTTTTCTTTTTTTCTTATTCCAGGCTGTTTTTGCTACTGGGCTTTTAAGACTGATCTATGTAAATTAGTGCTGCTCTGATTGGCTGTAAAAAAAAAATTTAAAAAAATTAAAAAAAAGTCCACATAAGGAATGGGTGGTGCTAAACTGCAGAATGCTTAACAGGCAAATATATAAATGTGTTCATTTTATGGATAGTACATTTAAAAGTTAAAAATGGGACAAATGTGGGGAAACTGTGGTGTTCCATGACACGGGCCCTTTAATACATCTGTGACATGGGATATAGTGAATTTAAAAAGGAAATATTTCAATAACAGCAGATTCAGTAACAGTTTATATTGATAGCTTTTTTACACCCATAATACACAAAGAATAAGCCTGATACAGAACAAAACACTGAATCTATGAACCACATAGTCTGAAAACAGCTTATTTAGTGTACTTTATACAGCGCTGTGCAAAAGTCAGAGACCCATTTAGTTTATTTCCAGTCATAACGGCTATTAAGTGCAAAATATTCATGGAATGACAACAGAATCTTAGAAGCTGGTTGATGATTTCCTGAAGTAATCAAATACATTCAGTGGTGTTGAGGTCTGGTCTTTGGGGTGGTCAGTCCGTTGTTCAGCTACTTTGTTTGATGTGTCCGTCTCCTTTTCTCAGTGAGGTTCTTTTTGAACAGCTACACATCCTTTCAGATGTTTTCAGATCTGAAGCTGCTTGATTTTCTTAAGCTTTCAGTGCTGTTTATCTGATGAGGGCAGTTTTGGGGTCTCCCAGGTCTTCCAGGTGGTTGTTAGGAATCACATTTTCTCTGTGAAAAATGAATAACCTAATGCTTAAAGGCTGTTTGGGGGTCTGACCTATGCACGGCGCTGCACTCTCACTAGAGTGACTGCATTGTCATATTTACAGAAATGTCAGTCCAACGACAAATACCTACTGTAGAACTACAGCTACATCCAGTCTGAAACACACAAAAAAAATATTTATGGCCGTCATAAACATTAAGCAAATATTTTACATAAAACTTATTTATAAACATAAAAATATACTTTACTTTTTTATATTCATTAGAAGCAACCCAATTTGGATAAATCCAAAACTAACTTAACTGAATTGTATAAGACCTATTCGATTTTTCCACTAAATCTTATTAGGAGGCTGTGCGCAAATGCAATAGTAACAGGAAACACATCATCAACTCTACTCTAGACCAGAGCCGGTTTACAAGAAGCCACTTCCTATTTCCCCCATTATATGAAAAACAGAACGGCTAAACAGCAGAGGGCACCCGCAAGTGAGTCCTTATTGAATGGAAGTAAATGGAGCTCAAAGGCTAAAAACGAAAAGTTAAAATAGTTTCTAATCTTTTACCCAGAAAGTTTCTTTAATTTTCGAAAGCAGAAGGATGTATTTCACTAAAAAAACAAAGAAATCTTACCGACATGTTTCCTTTTTTCTACAGCAAATGGGTTTCGGGCAGCAGGAAGCGGGCTTTACTAGTAATGAGCTGATTGATTGGCGAGCGGAGCAGCTCATTGGCTGTTTGCGCTCACTGACGTCAGGGACCTACATGAGGCTCCGTTTTAAACTCCTATAGCTCGAATTTTTAAAAGCTCTGAAAGTATAACAGCAGGGCTGAAATGTTTTATGCTGTTCAGGAGATTACTGTATTCTGTTACATTAAAAATGTTGAAGCATTTATAAGCTATGATTTTGCTCCCTATCAACCCATTCGCTTTGAACTCACTCGGGAGCGCACTCTAGCGTCTGAGAAACCCGGAAGACATTGCAGAGTAGGAATTCTCCTCTCTACAAGTTCTCTGTTCACTGCACACCAGTGAACTAGCTAGCTAGCATCCTTGCTAGGTCTGCTGCCATGGCAACGGGTACAAATGGTAGATTAAATAAACAGTGGCAGTGATTTATTGTGAAGTGCAGTAAATAAAAATGTATTCCATTAATATTCAAATCAACAGTTCCTGGTTTTTGTAACTGTAGGTGACCTCAACATATTAGCACGGCATGAATTGCCTGATAGCGTTAGCTTGCTAACTTGCATGATGGTTAGCATGAGAGCTGCACCTCAATAGGAATGTTGTGCCCATAAACATTTGCCTTAATTAGTAGCTCAGCTGGGGGTGAACAGGAATTCTAAAGCAGGGAATTTGATCACAGCTGAAATCTATAAAGTTCTGTTTATTTCTTTCATATTAGACTTTAAAGATTACATGCGTCGTGTAATGTGACTCAGGAAATATTGTTCAATACAGTCTGGACTACAATAAATGTTTGAATTTAACATATTTTATCATTTAATACATTTACACAGTCTACGTAATTGTGCTGTGAATACAGAAGGTACTATTAACTCTTTAGAAATCCATAAATGTCATGTAAAAGAATTGCATAAATCCTGCAAGCGCTTCTAATTTAAACCTTATTTAATTCATTCTGGTTTACTGAACATGATGGAGAAACATACATTATAATACCATTTTACATTGGATGTATGTATTTAAATTATATGGAAATTGATGTAATTAAAATACATGTTTTAACTTTTGGGTTTTGTTTATTTTTTGATTACACACACAAACTCCAGACAATCATACAAATATTTTTGGCAGGACGTTTCACCAATAAAACTCCCACTTTTGATTTCTTTTTACACCAGCTGCCTTTTACATCATGAGAAAATTTTAAACCATTCAATTATCTTTAATTACGTTAACAGATGGTTCTTCCTTCATTAGTAAAGTTACCATGTTAGAGGTGTGAGGTTTTCTTACTACTTATTTAAGACTTACTACTGATGTTTTGACCTATTTCAGATAGTTAACCTGAAGCTCTGTCTGCTCCCGCCTTCACACCTCTATTTACGGTCCAGTTTGCTGGCCATCAGTTTTTTAATGTCAATAGGTCCGGCAGCGGCGGCTGCTTTGGCCCTCTCCTCCTCTTCCTGTTGCCAGATGATGATGGGATTGATCCCTGGTTTGCGGTTCTGAGCGTTCTGCTCCAGCTGAGAAGGACTGTGGAGAAACGAGTGAAGGCTTTATTCACACTTTATGCATCTATATATACAAAAGTACTGGGCTACCCCTCCTAATTATTGAGTCCAGGTGTTTCAGCCATACCCATTGCTAACAGCTAGATAAAGTTATGTACATAGCCTTGCCATCTCCATAGACAAACGCTGGCACTGATGAGCTCAGTGACTTTAAACTCACTGTCATAGGATGCCGCCTCTGCTACAACTCAGTTTGTGAAATTTGTGCCCTGCTAGATCTGCCCCAGACAACTGTAAGTGCTGTTATTGTTAAATGGAAGCATCTAGAAGCAACATCAGCTCAGCTACAAAGCGGTAGACATCGCAAACTCACAGAGTATAAAACACGCTGTCACTGGACTCTGAAGCAGTAGAAACGTATTCTGTGGAGTGATGAGTCACACTGCTCTATCTGTCAGTCTGATGGACGAGTCTGGGTATGGAGAACGTTACCTGCCTGACGGCACTTAGCCAGTTGTAAATTTTGGTGGAGGAGGGATGCTATGGGGGTGTTTTTTAGGGGTTGGTCTAGAACCCTTCATTCCAGTGAAGAGAAATCTTAATGACTCAGCACCAAGACATTTTGGATAATTGTATGCTTCCATAGTCTTCAAAGTGGGGGGCAATTATTTATTATCACCAGCCCTAATTCTTCAGTGACATGAAGCTGAAGTCAGAAATTTGCCAGCTTCTTGTTTGAATTTTCCGAATCCACCTTAAATGGCCTCAGCATACTAGCAATTGTTTATGCTTATTATGAAGAAAAGGGACCATAATACTTTGAAACAACATTAAACTAAGATAAAATAATATAGTAATTTTTTAACAAAGAAAATCCTCACAGTTGTGGGTTTCTTTGGTCTCTTGTGCCGCATCTTGCCAGTCTTTCTGTTTTTCTCATAATACTCTGTTTGGATTCTCTGAAAAACCTCTGAAGGTCATGTAGCCCCACCACTCTCTCTAAAGAATCGGGACACCCTACCCCTAGATGTGAACACGCAAAACAGAGGGGTGGGGCTGAGTGATAGGGGCGAGGGGTGAAATGGGACTGGGAACGTAGTGTCAAAATTTCATAACGATGTTCCAGAATGACTTAGAATGAAAACTTGTTGCATTAACTTACATTGAAAGTCAAGAATGTGTTTTGCTTCTCCTGTAAAATTAGTGTTTTGGAGATATGAGGTTTTGTTCGGCAACAGCAACGATATTTATAACTTCATCTGAAACAACACACTTCAACTATGCTTTACTGTATTCATGTTTATTCGTATTTATTACATTATGTGATGTTTTACTGCCAAAACACACACAAAGCCCAGATAAACTGCTTATATATATATCGCTGTTGTCAGAAGAAAAATCTCCATTTTTGTTGTTTTTCAGTTTTTGACATAATTCGAAAATGCCTGTTGCTCTTTGCACTGTGTGTAAATTTCATGATGAATGGATCAAAAGAAACAGACCAAAATACCTTCTGGTTCCATTGTCTTTTCCTTCCCCTGTAAAGTTACTATTTTGGAGATACAAGGTTTTGTTCAGACATCAGCTATATATATATATATCCATCCATCCATCCATCCATTTTCTAAGCCGCTTCCCCGTCAGGGTCGCGGGATATATATATATATATATATATATATATATATATATACATATATATATATATATATATATATATATATATATATATATATATATATATATATATATATATATATACACCTCTCCATGGATCACCACCTTATCGTGGTGGAGAGGTTTGTGTGCTTGAAGGACCCTAGGAGCTATGTTGTCTGGAGCAAAAGCTCCTGGTAGGGTCTCCCATGGCAAACTGGTCCTAGGTGACAGGCCATACAAAGTGTGATCCATAACCACCCCTATGAGGACAGCAAAGCAGGACTTGTGTACCCTGCCCGGATCAGGGTTACCGTGCGCGAGGTTGAGAGATACCGGCTAGATATAGTCGGGCTCAACTCAACACACAGCTTGGGCTCTGGGTCCAATCTCCTTGAGAGGGGCTGGACTTTTTTCTTTTCTGGAGTTGCCCATGGTGAGAGGTGGCGGGCAGGTGTGGGCTTTCTCATAGCCCCTCGACTCGGCGCCTGTATGTTGGGGTTTTCCCTGGTGGACGAGAGGGTAGCTTCCCTACGCCTTCGGGTTAGGGAACGGGTCCTGACTGTTGTCTGTGCTTTTGCACCGAACAGCAGTTCAGAATACCCAGCCTTCATAGAGTCCTTGGAAGGGGTGCTTGAAAGTGCTCCTCCTGGAGACTCGATTGTCCTACTGGGGGACTTCAACGCTCACGTGGGCAATGACAGTAAGACCTGGAGGGGTGTGATTGGGAGGAATGGCCTCTGATCTGAACCCGAGTGGTGTTCAGTTTTTGGACTTCTGTGCAAACCACAGTTTGTCCATAACGAGCACCGTGCTTGAACACAAGGATGTCCATAAGTGCACATGGCACCAGGACACCCTAGGCCGCAGTTCAATGATTGACTTTGTTGTCGTGTCAGCGGACTTGCGGCCATGTGTACTGGACACTCGGGTAAAGAGAGGAGCTGAGCTGTCAACTGATCACCACCTGGTGGTGAGTTGGATCAGGTGGTGGGGGAAGATGCCAGTCAGACCAGGCAAACCCAAACGTATAGTGAGGGTTTGCTGGGAACGTCTGGCAGAAGAACCTGTCAGATTGATCTTCAACTCACACTTCCGTCAGAACTTTGACCAGATATCGGGGGAGGTGGGGGACATTGACTCAGAATGGGTCATGTTCCGCTCCTCCATTGTTCCTCAAGGCTCTGGATGTTGTGGGGCTGCCTTTTCAACATTGCGTGGACATCGGGGGTGGTGCCACTGGATTGGCAGACTGGGTGGTGGTGCCTCTTTTTAAAAAGGGGGACCGGAGGGTGTGTTCCAACTACAGGGGAATCACACTCCTCAGCCTCCCTGGTAAGGTCTATGCAAGGGTACTGGAGAAGAGAGTCCGGCTTATAGTCGAACCTCGGATTCAGGAGGAGCAGTGCGGGTTCCGCACTGGTCGTGGAACACTGGACCAACTCTTTACCCTCTCCAGGATTCTGGAGGGTTCATGGGAGTTTGCCCAACCAGTCCACATGTGCTTTGTGGATTTGGAGAAGGCATTCGACTGTGTTCCCCGGGGTATTCTGTGGGAGGTGCTTCAGGAGTACGGGGTACATGGCTCTTTGCTACGAGCCATTCAGGCCCTGTACAAACAAAGCAGGAGTTTGGTTCGCATGGCCGGCAGTAAGTCAGACTTTTTCCCAGTGAGAGTTGGACTCCATCAGGGCTGCCCTTTGTCACCGATTCTATTCATAATTTTTATGGATAGAATTTCTAGGCGCAGTCAGGGGATGAAGGGTGTCCGGTTTGGTGACCTCAGGGTCACATCTCTGCTGTTTGCAGATGATGTGGTCCTATTGGGGACATCAGGCCGTGAACTTCAGCTTTCACTGGATCGGTTTGCAGCCGAGTGTGAAGCGGCCGGGATGAGGATCAGTACCTCCAAATCCGAGGCCATGGTTCTCACGCGGGAAAGGGTGGAGAGCCCTCTCTGGGTCGGGGATGAGCTCTTGCCTCAAGTGGAGGAGTTTAAGTATCGCGGGGTCTTGTTCACGAGTGATGGTACAAGGGAGCGGGAGATTGACAGGCGGATTGGTGCTGGGTCAGCAGTGATGCGGGCTCTTTACCGGTCTGTTGTGGTAAAGAAAGAGCTGAGCCATAAGGCAAGGCTCTCGATTTACTGGTCGATCTACGTTCCCACCCTCACCTATGGTCATGAGCTTTGGGTAATGACCGAAAGAACGAGATCGCGAATACAAGCGGCCGAAATGAGTTTCCTCCGCAGGGTGGCTGGACTCTCCCTTAGAGATAGGGTGAGAAGTTCGGTCATCCGGGAGGGACTCGGAGTAGAGCCGCTGCTTCTTCACGTCGAGAGGAGCCAGTTGAGGTGGTTCGGGCATCTTGTTAGGATGCCTCCTGGACGCCTCCCTTGGGAGGTGTCACAGGCAAGTCCACCGGGGAGGAGACCCCGGGGAAGACCCAGGACACGCTGGCGTGACTATATCGCCCAGCTGGCCTGGGAGCGCCTTGGAATCCCTCCCAGGGAGCTAGTGGAAGTGGCTGGGGAAAGGGAGGTCTGGGCTTCATTGCTCAGGATGCTGCCCCCGCGACCCGAACCCCGGAGAAGCGGAAGATGATGGCTGGATGGATGTATATATATATATATACACACACACACACACACACATATATATATACATATATATATATATATATATAAATAAATACATATATATATATATATATATATATATATATATATATATATATATATATATATATAAAACTGTATGTAGTGAAGGTGGACATGGAGATGGTTGGTGTGAAAGTAGAGGAGGCAATGGATAAGGCAATGGAGAGGCAGATGATCCGCTGTGGCGACCCCTAAAGGGAGCAGCTGAAAGAAGAAGATATATATATAAAACTGTGTATTAAAACATGCTTACGTGAAGTTATGCGGAGCAGGTGAAAGGGCCTTTTTCTGAATGTCCTTATAAACTGGAGACTTCAGATATCGGTAGAAAGTGTCCTGCAAAAACCATGCGGATTAAGACAGTGTTAAACATCATCATTTTCCCCTTTTCTGATTTTTAAATCACAGTGTCCACACGGACAAACCTTTTTCATCAACATGAAGATGTGAGTCTGTGCAGCGTCCAGGACATAGCGGTGAGGATGCTCCAAACCCTTCACCGTCAGACCCATTGTCCGGCCGTCGATGTTGATCCAGCGTGGAGCTCCGGGGGCCAGAAAGGTCCTGCACATGTTCAGTCAGTTATTTTAATAAAATATCATAATGAAGGTGTAAGGTCACTCAAAGCAAAAGGATTTTAGTCTGAACTCTAAATCACTTAAAAGTCCCAGAAGTGTTTCAGCTCTGACTTTTAACCAATTCCGTACGATATGATCCATTTAAAATGTAATACATAACTCAAGCTGTGTTGTTACGCCTGTTTAAAACAACTAATGAAACGCTCACTTGAAAATAGTCTGCGCTTTCTCAGAGATGGACGATGCTGTCCCCCACTTCATCTCCTCAGCAGCTTCCCAGAAGGCCAAGTTCTCACCTGCAAGAACAAAATACAAATCAAATCAAATCAGTCCAACTTCCACCTTGCAAAATGACCATCCTCTGTAGAAAGAGGTTATAGGTTGTTATACAGAACATACTTTGTTCTATTTATTATTTGGATGGTGGGTCATTCTCAGCACTGCAATGACACTGATGTGGTGGTGTTGTGTAAGTGTGTGTTGTGCTGGTGTGAATGGATCAGACACAGCAGTTCTGCTAGTGTCCACTCACTGTCCACTCTATTAGACACTTCTACCTTGTCAGTCCACCTTGTAGATGTAAAGTCAGAGACGATAGCTCATCTGCTGCTGCACAGTTTGTGTTGGTCATTCTCTAGTCCTTCATCAGTGGTCACAGGACGCTGCCCACAGGACGCTGTTGGCCGGATGTTTTTGATTCTCAATCCAGCAGTGACATTTACGTGTTTAAAAACTCCAGCAGCACTGCTGTGTCTGATCCACTCAGACCAGTGCAACACAAACTAACACACAACCACCACGTCAGTGTTACTGCAGTGCTGAGAATGATCTACCACCCAAATAGTACCTGCACTGTGAGGGTCCATGGGGGTCCTGAGAACTGAAGAACAGGATAAAAGGGGGCTAACAAAGTATCAGATAAACAGATGGACTACAGTCTGTAACTGTAGAACTACAGAGTGCACCTATATAGTAAGTGGAGCTGATAAAATGGACAATGAGCATAGAAACAAGGATGTGGTCATAACTTGACCACTACATAATACAATATTTCTATAAGATGTCTATAATAAACATCCACACACCGCTGAACTCTTTCTTCAGGAACACTTTGAAGTCAGTTCGTCCTCGTGGGTCATTCAGTAGTTCGAAGAAGCTGAAGGACCAGCGCTCCACTCTCATCTTTGTGGGAATTTCAACACTGTGGAAAAACACAAGCACAAAAACATGATCACCTACCATCTAAAACACAGGCTTTTTATTCAATTTATTTATATCTGTATGTTATTTTTCCTGTTTAATTTATTGTGCAGTTTTGACTTCTCATTCATGGTGTTATTGTTCTTTTTATTTAATTAGGTTCATATTTCAGTTGATTCTATCATGCAGCACTTTGGCCGACACTAAACATCTACTGAATGTGCTGTATATATAAAGGTAGCTTGATTTGATTTGATTATATGAAGCCACATCACCTTCGGAGGTCCACGCAGCCACAGCAATTACGCTATTGGTAGTGCATTGGTAGTGCATTGGTAGTGCACTGGTAGTGTATTGGTAGTGTATTGGTTGTGTATTGGTAGTCCACCATGAACAGACTTTAAAAATGTCCTTAATTTTGAAAAATTGGTGGAGTTCCCCTTTAAGCCCATGTGGTATAATCTCACTTCCTCATGTTGAGGTCCCAGTAGGAGCTGTCGTCAGTCTGCCAGGGGTTGCTGGGTAGGCATGGGGCGAGGAAGGGGTCATGGTCTTTATATGTTGTCATGTGCTTCAAGATCCTGAAAAAAACCCGCAACAAACAGATCAGCTTTTCAGTGATTTACTATGGGAAAATCTACAGTATGTACAGTAATGTGCAAACGTTTAAGCCAACAAACAACACATACAATACAATACAGTAAAATAAGTAGGTAAGTGATTTAGTGATAGTGCTTTCATGTATGTCAGAGTGTGTGTTTAACCATTTCCTGCCCTAGAACCTCAGTATTATGTATAGTTATCATCCAATATCAGCTTCATCTTATCAATACTTCATTATATTAAGTCTGGTAATGGAACTGAACAAAGCCATGCAATGGCTGAAGTGCAGCCAGTCAGAAACCAAACTATTTATAACTTCTAACCTTCACATTCATAACTTCACTAAAACAACACATTCTGACTCCTGACTACTGTATTTATGTTTATTTGTATTCATTCTAATGTTAAATAGTGTTTTTACTGACAACCAATAGGGCTTTATTAAACAGGCTATTTTTGTTACTGTGCCTTTAAAACTGATATGCACTATATTGCCAAAAGTATTCGCTCGTCTGCCTCCACACACATATGAACTTGAGTGGCATCCCATTCTTAATCTATAGGGTTTAATATGATGCCGGCCCACCCTTTGCAGCTATAACAGCTTCAACTCTGGGAAGGCTTTCCACAAGGTTTAGGAGTGTGTTTATGGGAATTTTTGACCTTTCTTCCAGAAGCGCATTTGTGGGGTCACACACTGACATTGGACGAGAAGGCCTGGCTCGCAGTCTCTGTTCTAATTCATCCCAAAGCTGTTATATCGGGTTGAGGTCTGGACTCTGTGCAGGCCAGTCAAGTTCTTCCCCACCAAACTCGCTCATCCATGTCTTTATGAACCTTGCTTTGTGCACTGGTGCACAGTCATCTTGGAACAGGAAGGGGCCATTGCCAAACTGTTCCACTGACCCCACTCTGTCATTTTACGTGGCCTACCACTTTGGGGCTGAGTTGCTGTCGTTCCCAATCACTTCCACTTTGTTATAATCCCACTGACAGTTGACTGTGGAATATTTTATTAGTGAGGAAATTTCACGACTGGACTTGTTGAACAGGTGGTGTCCGATCACGGTACCATGCTGGAATTCACTGAGCTCCTGAGAGCGACCCATTCTTTCACTAATGTTTGTAGAAGCAGTCTGCAGGTCTAGGTGCTTGGTTTTATACACCTGTGGCCATGGAAGTGCTTGGAACACCTGAATTCAATGATTTGGATGGGTGACTGAATCCTTTTGGAAATATAATGTATATGTAAATGAGCTCTGTTCCAACTGGCTGTCCTGTATTGTGACTCATTTAAAAAGGACTCATAACTGACACACTCCTTATAACTTCATTGTTAGTAGGCGGCGCTAAACTCCAGTAGACTGAATAGGCAGCTATATGCAAATTTGTTGTTTTTTGTGACATCACAGAAACAATCAATATAAAATCGGTTGTTTTTGCAGCGTAATTTACATATATGGATTATGGAAGTGAACTGAACATTTTGAAACTTTGTTTTTCCATGATATGGGCCCTTTAAAGAGGCACCAATTTACAGTCCATATATGGAAACTAAGCTGCAAAAACACCCCATTTTGTAGTCATTGCTTTTGTGCTCTCACCAAAAGTTTTACAAAACGATCTCACGAGCAGTTTAGCTCCACCCATTCACACTGAAGTTGTAAGGAGTGGAGTGCTTTTTAAATGAAGCTTGACACAAGGAAACCAATCTGAATAGAGGTCATTTACATATCTTAAAAGTGCAGTAACATAAGCAGCTTTTTTCATTCTAAAGGATAAAGAGAGTGTTTACTGCACATAAAACCACACAAACATGATAAGAGAAAAAATAAAATGCAAGAAAAATGTATGATATGGACCCTTTAATGGTAAATGATACAGTATGCATGAGTTTAAACTTTGTTTTGTTATTGGACTTACGCTCCGAGGGACACTGTGGATTTGACCTTTGACCTCATGATGGCTTGCTGTGTGAAGATGATCTAAAAGGGAAGATCAGAGTTAAAATGATTAATGAGGACAGAAATAACCCAAACTAGTTTAACACTATTTAAAGAGATTTTACTCACAATTCTTCTGTAGTAGTCAAACGTTTTATTCTAAAAAAAAGGACAGAACGTAAGCACTTTATTATTTCTGAGAAAAAAAGAGAGCAGCTATTTACAGACTATTTACACATGACACAAACACAAACATCCAACACATTCAAGGGTTCTATGACTAAATGTACAGCAAGGCAGACTTAAATGCACAGTTCTTAAACTGACATATAAACTGATGGAAAATGTGTGGAGAAATACTATCTCTCTGAAATTCATAAACATAAACCCCTCCTTTTGTAGCCCCACCCACTGGCCACTTTATCAGAATCTCCTCCCTTGTAGCTCCACCCACAGGCCACTTAACCAGAAACTACCCTACTGGTGGATGGTCCACTCTCAACATAGCAGCGACACTAATGTGTTAAAGACCAGCACCGCTGTGTCTAATACACACCCTATCATGTCAGTGGCACTGTTGTGCTGAGAACTGACCAACACCCCAATAATATCTGGACAACAGCAGTCTTGTGGTCAGAATGGTCAGTGATAAATGAAACAGAGGGGCTGGTAAACTTTCAGGATACAGATGGACTACAGTATGAAACCTTCATAGTAGAGCTTAGAAGGTATGTGTTTCTAACAAAGTGGCCAGTGAGTGGAAGTACAAGTTGTCCGTTTCTAATAAAGTGGCCAGTGAGTGGAAGTACAAGGTGGCCGTTTCTAATAAAGTAGCCAGTTAGAGGAAGTACAATGTGGGGGTTTCTAATAAAGTGGCCAGTAAGAGGAAGTACAAGGTGAGTGTTTCTAATAAAGTGGCCAGCAAGTGGAGGTACAAAGGTGGGTGTTTCTAAGAAAGTGGCCCGTGAGTGAAAGTACAATGTCGGTGATTCTAATAAAGTGGCCAGTCAGTGGAACCACAAGGTAGGTGTTTTTAAAAACTGCTAAGATGAGAAGAACTGTGGTTTTAAGCTGTGATCTGTATCAGCGGTAACTCTGCAGTCTATCAGTCTCTATCAGTCAGAGATTAGAGGGGAAAACTTTATTTTCTTGAGTATGTAAGCAGACATCTTCTTGAAAAGCCATGCAGGCTAAAGAGAAAAATGAAAAATGCCTGGAAAAAACAGAGAGAGAGAAAGCAGTTTATGCAACTAGTCCACACGCACACACACACACACACACACACACACACACCAAAAAATCAGTCCACCTCACGAGTGATCCATGCACTCACAGTCAACAACAGTGATCATTGTTCTCGGTACTGAGGCAAGCGAGTTCTGTCTGGATCTACGGTTTGTTTGAATGCTAATCTCTGTGTTCTATTCAGGCCGAGACAACAGCAAAAACACAGACTGAACCCACAAACTCTTCAGCACTTTTATATAATTATTTTATATAAGTAATATATGCCATCCACATATGAATACTGAATGAATATTTTCTATCAGATATATCACTGTTGTTGGAAGAAAACAAACTTTACTTTTAATGTAAGTCATTGAAACCATTTGAAAGTCATTTTAGGTTGTTTCTTTTACTCCATTCATCACGGAATTAAAAGGTAATGTAAAGGGCAACCGGCATTTTCATATCATGTCAAAAACTGAAAAACGTCCTTGTTTCTACACTCATTGTCCATTTTATCAGCTCCACTTACTATAGAGGTGCACTTTGTAGTTCTACAGGTAACTAGAGGATGACCAACACAAACTGTGTAGCTGCAGATGAGCTATCATCAGCTTTACATCTACAAGGTGGACCAACAATGCAGGTGCATCTAATAGAATGAACAGTGAGTGGACGAAGGACTAGAGGATGACCAATACAAACTGTGAGGCAGTAGATGAACTGTCGTCTCTGACTTTACATCTACAAGGTGGACTGACAAGGTAGCAGTGTCTAATAGAGTGGACAGTGAGTGGACAGAGTGTTTAAAACCTCCAGCAGAACTGCTGTGTCTGACCCACTCAGACCAGTGCAACACAAACTAGCACACCACCACCATGTCAGTGTTACTGCAGTGCTGAGAATGATCAACCCACCCAAATAGTACTTGCTATGTGGGGGTGCAGGGGGGGTCCTGAGCACGGAAGAACAGGGTAAAAGGGGGCTAACAAAGTATATACAGAACCAAATGGACTACAGTCTGTAACTGTAGAACTACAAAGTGCACCTATACAGTAAGTGGAGCTGATAAAATGGACAAAGAGAGTAAAAACAAGGAGGTGGTCAGAATGTTATGTCTGATCGGTGTATATATATATAGAAGATGAGCAGCTTTGAAAAAATGCCCTGGGTTGCTTTATTTATCCTCCTAACACCAACATAAACACAAGTGCAGTGTAGGAGTTTGGCCCCAGCACTAATGAATTAGCAGAGTATTTTGTTTGCCAGTAGAGAGAGGCCATGTGCTGCTCATGCTAATCCATGCTAGCATTAGTGAGGGCGGGGTTGGCGAACTCCTGGGCCGATCAGCGGTCAGGAATCCTCTTAATCAGACTAAGCAGATAGAAAGAGACTGTCCAAGGCCTTCTCAGTGCTGAGAGAGCTACACGGCTGAGCTAACTAATCTGAGCTAACGCTATTAGCCTGTGGAGTTTGAGGTGGTCCGATCCATTTTGGTCTCCAGTTCTTATCAGAAGTACAAAAATAGTCAAGTTGGATCCTGTTAAAACGCTTTAGTTGAGATATAACGCAACAGCACGACTGCATTGATCACCAGTATTTAATCAGACATAGTGAGGATACATTAGCAGACCAATCTAATGATCAGGTGGATTCTAACATTAATCTGCTGCTGTTTGCTGTCCTGCTTGACAAAACACGCACACCATGTGCTCCCTCACCTTTCACCTCTTCTGCATTGGGGTCAATGAGACGATCCACTCCATAGTCCATAGCACTATGAGTTCTAGGCTGAGGAGTTGACAAAAGGTCAAATCAGCATGGGTCAGTTTTTCCTCAGCAATGTAACATAACCTAAAACTGCAATATAAAACCTGTACAGGACTGGATACTTCATGGAATAATATAAAATAATATTAATTTGCAGTACTGCTATTGTGAAATTACAATTAATAGTACTTAATCATATGCAAAAGTTAGAACACCACAGACTCAAAGTATGTTTTGTTGATATTCTAAGTGAAAATAAATTAAACACAACCTCTACAGATGGTTTCTGTCTGCAAACCTTCATGCACAATTTATTTTAGATTTTTAGCTGTATTTCTCTCCTTTTGGTGGATATTTACCTGTATTATTCTTCTATTTGTGGATTTTTAGCTGTATTGCTGTCCTATAGGTGGATTTCTAGTTGTATTGTTCTTCTATTGGTGGAGATTTAGCTGTATTGTTCTTCTATTGGTGGATTTTTAGCTGTATTATTCTTCTATTGGTGGATTTTTAGCCATATTGTTCTTCTATTTGTGGATTTTTTACTGTATTGTTCTTCTATTAGTGGATATTTAGCCATATTGTTCTTCCATTGGTGGATTTTTAACTGTATTGCTCTTCTATTGGTGGATTTTTAGCTAGCAAGCAAGCAAGCAAACAACCTATATAAATAAACTTTGCATGCTTACTTGATTTTTAGCTGTATTGTTCTTCTATTGGTAGATTTTTAGCCGTATTGTTCTTCTATTGGTGACTTTTTAGCTGTATTGGTCTTCTATTGGTTGATTTTTAGCTGTATTGTTCTTCTATTGGTGGATTTTTAGCAGTAATGTTCTTGTATTGGTGGATTTTTAGCAGTAATGTTCTTGTATTGGTGGATTTTTAGCCATGCTTTTCTTCTAATGGTTGATTTCTAGTTTTGTTGCATATTGTTCTTCTATTGGTGGATTTGGTGGATTTTTCACTGTATTGTTCTTCTATTGGTGGATTTTTTGGTTCTATTGGTGGATATAGCTCTCCTTTTGGTTGATTTTTAGCTGTATTGCCCTACTTTTGGTTGATTTTTAGCTGTATTGTTCTTCTATTGGTAAATATTTAGCTGTATTGTTTTTCTATTGATGGATTACTATTCATATTGTTCTTCTAGTGATGTATTTTTAGCTGTATTATTCTTCTATTGGTGGATTTTTAGCTGTATTTTTCTTCTGTTGGTAGATTTCTAGTCGTATTGTTCTTCTTTTGGTGGATTTTTAGCTGAACTACTGTCCTATTGGTGGATTTTTAACTGTATTGTTCTTCTACTGGTGGATTTTTAACTGTATTGCTCTCTTATTGGTAGATTTTTAGCTGTGCTCTTTTTCTACTGGTGGATGTCTAGCTATCCATAACAAATAGGTATATTTCAGTGTTTGCTCACTGGAGGCCGATGCACTATCCAGTACGCTCTCTCTTGACAATCAAACACAACCCGATCTGCTTTATTCCTCTCCTTGCCCGCCCTGCGACACACAACACAGCAGAAATATAAAAAATGGACAAAAACGTGCTGACAGAATTCAACATGAATGGTACTGTTTTTAGCTAAGCTAATGTGCTGTAGTCCATGTTTATAGATAACAATGAGTCAATGTCAGAAAGCACAATTCTATTAGTCAAGTCAGCTTTATTGTCAATACTACAATATGTACATGACATACAGTGTACTATTATAGATACTGAACAACTCCACGTGGTCCAGTGTAAAACTAAAGAAGTGTAAAACTAAAGAGGCTAAACTTCAAACCTGTCTGATCAATGATATTTGGAGAAAGGGGAAAATGGCAAACTATAGTATTAAGGTTGCTCTGGAGCTTCAAAAGATGTTGGAGGTCTGGGATTATTCTTAATCTATAGGTCTTGGTGCAATAAATGTTTTTTATAATAATAACTTATGTCTACAACAATGTATTTATTCATAAATGGGCCAAAATCAAGCTACATTTAGGGTTCAATAATTATAGAAGCAAAGCTTTATTTTATTTTATCATGATCACAGTGGAGACTGACCTGTACTGCTCTTTGGCCTGCATCACGATAAAGTCCCATTTATGGTTGAGCCATTTGTGAAGGTTCTTGTAGTACTCCTGTTTAAGACATTTAAACTGGTATTATGTTGTTGTTATCACAAAACATGAAGGTACAAACAGTGATGTGAGTGGTAAGGGCACATGGTGTTTAGGCATAAGCAAACCCCCTAATGTCTTCATTGGACCCCTTATCTCTAGAGGGGCAATATGGCAAAAATACAATATTGTGATACTTTAAGTCATTTTTCATGATACTTGTCACAATATTTATTTTTTCAGACATCTGATCAGTTGTTTGTGATTTTTATTCATTTTTTGTCACTAAATCCAGTTAAACAGGACTAAGTTTGCTCTCTTTATAATGAAACATGCAGTTGTTCAGTGCTGACGAGATATACACCGTGTTCAGAAAAGCATGTTGTATCATATTGTGACATAATTTATTACGATAATTATATATATTGTCATACTGCCCAGCACTACTTATAATCACTGATTATGGAATCTTACACCTAGCACTCATCGGTAGCTTCGAACACATAATCATACTTCAAAAATCCTTTAATTATTAGCATACTTGGTTGAGACACAGCAATGAACAAACAAGCAAATTACGTCATTTTTAAGGGGGGGAGGTTATGTTGATACATAACCCCATAAGATCATAGTTATGTTGATACAACACCATTTCCAAAAAAGTTGGAACAACAAAAGGCTGGTAAAATTGTGCAATGCTAAAAAAACATCTGGTAGTTAAAAAGAGCATCTCAAAGAGGCTGAGTCTTTCAGAAGTAAAGATAAGGAGGGGTTCACCACTCTGTGAAAGACTGCATAATCAAATAGTGAAACAATTCAAGGAAAACATTTCTCAACATAAAATAGCAAAGAACTTTTGCTTTTCATCGTCTACAGTACATAATAACATTAAAAGATTAAGAGAATCTGGAGAAATCCCTGTATGTAAGGGAAAAGGCTGAAAACCAGTATTGGCTGGCTGTGATCTTTGGGCCCTCAGGCAGCACTGCATTAAAAACTGTCATGATTCTGTAGTGGAAATCACTGCATGGGCTCAGAAACACTTTTGAAAACCACTGTCTATGAAAACAGTTCATCGCTATATCCACAAATGCAAGTTAAAACTCTAAAAAGGCAAAGAAGAGACCAAATATAAACAGGATCCAGAAACGCTGCCACCTTCTCTGGGCCTGAGCTCATTTAAAATGGACTGAGGGGAAGTGGAAAAGTGTCCTCTGGTCTGACGAATCAACATTTGAAATTCTTTTTGGAAATCATGGACACTGAGTCCTCCGGACTAAAGACCACTCAGCCTTTTATCAGTGCACAGTTCAAAAGCCAGTTTTCATGATGGTATAGGCAGGCATTAGTGCACATGGTGTGGGTGGCTGGTACATCTGTGAAGTCACAATTAATGCTGAACGATATAAACATGTTTTGGCATCCAGACAAAGCATATGCTGCCATCCAGACAACGTCTTGTTTCAGGGAAGGCCTTAAGTATTTCAGCAAGACAATGTCAAACCACACTCTGCACCCATTAGAGCAGCATTGCTCTGTATTAAAAGTGTCTGTGTGCTAAACTGCCTGCAGTTCAGACCTGTCACCCACTGAAAACATTTGCCACATTATGAAATGAACAATGCAACAAAAGAGATCCCGAACTGTTGAGCAGCTAAAATCTTACATCAACGAAGGACAGGAACTTCCACTTTCAAAACTACAGCAGTGTCTCCTCAGTTCCCAAATGCTTACAGAGTTTTGTTAAAGGAAGACATGATAAAACACAATGGTAAACATGCCCCCATCCCAACTTTTTTGGAACATGTTGTTGGCATCAAATTCAAAATGAGTATATATTTTTCAAAAAGCAATACAATTTCTCATTTTCAACATTTGGTTTGTTGTCTTTGTAGTATTTTCCTTTAAAATTATGGCTTACATGATTTGCATATCATTGCATTTTATTTTTGCATACATTTTGCACAGCATCGCAACTTTTTTGGAAATGGGGTTGTAGTATTGAGTAATATAATATAATACATGAGTAATATGAATATGAGTTGATAAGTAGAAGCAACAGCACCTGCTCATACACATCCAGCGTGCCCTTCTTCCGAATGTTTCTCTTTGCCAGGTAAATTGCTTAAGTGAGAAAAAAGAGTGGCTTAATTAGAAATAGAAATGGTCCAAAATTGTACATAAAATAATAAAATGTATTAACATGCCAAAATTTGAACAGTGGTGCATAAAGAATTTATCTTGAAATTAGCTCACGTTTACACAGACAAGGTAGTGAATTATAAAATTTTAAATAACTGTAAAATTACAATAAAATAAAAATGCAAGTGCACCTTGTGAAGATTTACAGTATCTACCAATGTGTAATGAAGTATCTCAATTTCTTATGACTGAATGGCTGTCATGCCATGACATTTTGCATGACATGCAAAGATTTTTGCTGATTGAATACATTTTGTTTCTAGATAAAGACCGAAGTGTTTACCTGCTCACTCTACTCAACAATCTGATGGACAATGTCAGTTTACATGCATAACTACAAGTAATCCAAAACAAAACGTTGAACATTTTAAACTTTCTGACATGACGCACATGCACAGAACAGACTTAAACTTTCTGATAGGGAATGTAATCAGATACAGGCATTTACACAGATATTATTCTTCTATTTACCAGATTATTTACAGGATTGCTCACCTTGTTTAGTCGGATATAAATTGTATCCGAATGGAATGTACATATGAATGTACTCCACTACGATTGAGCTATTGCTCAGATTATTAATGGCTTATCAGGCTGCATGTAAGCATAGCTAATGATGAAGAAAGCAACATTACCGTAATCAGTGTTGTCAGCCTTCCATTTCTGAACAGGCCAGAAGTAAGGAGTCTGTCATAGACAAAAAGATGTAAGATTACTGCACAGTGTAACATTAAATTATTTTTTTAAAATCTTTCCTAAAGTTGTATAAAGAAAGAGCAATAAACACATAGTTACCTGAAAGCGGTACAGACTTACATCCGGTTTGAGGATGAGCTTTTTGTGGTCCTGCAGTGGGTAGATGAACCCATACGCCACCAGCATGGTGCCTATAGTTTGAGCCTCTAGCAAAGGCAATTAAAAAGACTTTGATGAGTACAAAGCAAAAAACTGCAGCATTTCAATATCACAGATTATTCTGGCCAGAAACGATGAGGTTACCTTGAGCATCCACCTTCATATGATTGGCAATCCAGGCGAGAATGTCCTGACCTGCACAACACAGATTCTTGCAGAGTTTTCAGTTGATTAGACTCTCTTAACTTGGCCATTTTATCAGAAACACCTACTACTATGTATAATTTTTTTATCATATAATGTAATATTATGCATTATATTATTGTGAAATCTATAAAAGAGTGCACAATAATGGAAACAACTCGAGATCAGAAATTCTGGCCACATAAGAGTTCTTTTCACACTTTACACACGGTAGTTTATCTGTTGCTGCACAATGCATCTACCCTTTGATTGCCCTCTTTGGAACCATCTTGAAGTGATATGAATCATATCTTTAATGAAAAAAGTATTTTGTTAGACTAGGTGAGAATTTCTCTGGAAAACATTTTCTTTGTGATGTACCTCAGGGTTCTGTACTATGCCCACTATCATTTTCATTGCACATGATACCATTAGATTTTTGAAGAGCAGGAAGTCAGTTGTCATAGCTACATTATTACATTATGTAATTAGATATTATGCATTATATACACATGAAATCAAGCCCGTACCTCCATCACTTTGTCTGGTTGGAGACAGTAAACAGTGTGACTAATAGATATACTGGAGGAATCTATAAAGCACTAACATCACCATGAAAACCATCCTCTTGAGCTGGAAACTGAAAAAATTCCATTAACATTACACACTGGAAAAACTCGTTACTGGATCACATATCAATGGAAAAACTGTATGTATCTCTCAAAAACCAAACCTCACAGTTTTGGACACCATCCAAACCATCCATAGTATAACCTACCAGGATTATACTTCATCCTAAGAACCATAAAATGCATACCATTGCTTTGTTTTGTATATATATATATATATATATATATATATGTGTATACACTAAAAAAAAAAAGCAAAACACATTGGAACACCTACACATTACATCCATGGGAGCTTTTATGAATCCCATTCTAAATCCATAGGCATTAATATGGAGTTGGTCTCCTTTTGCAGCTCTAACAGCTTCCACTCTTTTGGGAAGCTTTCTACAAGATTTTGGAGAGTATCTATGGGAATGTTTGCCCATTCATCCAGAAGGACATTTGTGAGGTCAGACACTGATGCTGGACGAGAGGGCCTGGCTCACAATCTCCATTCTAGTTCATCCTAAAGGTGTTTCATGGGGCTGAGGTCAGGACATTGTGAGGGCCAGTGAAGTTCTACTCCAAACTCACCCAGCCATGACTTTATGGAGCTGCTTTGTGCGTTGGGGCTCAGCCATGCTGGAACAGAAAAGGTTCTTCTCCAAACTGTTTCCACAAAGTTGGAAGCATACAATTATCCAAAATGTCTTGGTGCTGAAGCATTAAGATTTCCCTTCACTGGAACTAAGGGCTCTAGACAACACCTAAAAAACAGCCCCATATTATTATCCCTCCTCCACCAAACTTTACAGCTGGCAGTTCTCCTGGCATTCGCCAAACCCAGACCCGTCCATTACACTGACAGATAGAGAAGCTGATTCGTCACTCCACAGAATACGTTTCCAGTGGTGGCTGGATGCTTGGCATTGTTCTTGGTGATGTAAATCTTGCATGCAGCTGCATGGACATGGATACCTTGCCATGAAGCTCCCGGTGCAGTTTTTGTGCTGATGTTGATACCAGAGGAGGTGAGATCTCTGCAGTTACTGAGTACAGCAGAGCGTTGGTGACTTTTATGCTCTATGCTCTGCAGCACTCCTCAGTAACTGTATCTGGGAGAATAGAAATTTCACTAAACTGACTTGCTGCAATGGCGGCATCCTATTACAGCACCACGCTCAAATTCAGCGAGCTGCTTAAAACGACTCATTCTTTCACTAATGTGTGTGAAGCTTCTTGGGAACAGAGAATAGTGGAACACTGATATTAAACTGGAACAGTAATATTAAACATGTCTTGAAGAAACTGAAGAAAGTACTATGTTAGATTAGGCGAGCATTTCTCTGGAAAACATGATTTTCTTCATGGTATATCTCAGGGTTCTGTACTAGACCCATTTTTCTTTCATTGTACATACCACCATTAAGTCTTATATCTAAGAGCATGAAGACAATTGTCATAGTTACATGTTATTACGTAATGTAATTAGACATTATGCATTATTTAAGTATGAAATCAAAACAGGGCATGCAAAAAATGGTGGAAACACTGCATAAAATACAATCATTGGCCATTTTATCAGAAACACCTACCATATAGACGCACTTTGTAGGTGTACAGTTATAGACTATAGCTCATCTGTCATTAGCCCCCCCTCCACAAATTTCAGTGGAAAGGGACCACCACAAGACCACCACTGACCAGATATTATTTGGGTGGTGGTCCGTTTTCAGCACAGTAGTGATACTGACATGATAGTGTGTGTGGTGCTAGTGTAAGTGTATCAGGTTAGCTTCATCTTTTTATTCTGCAGTGATAAAACTCCTCTTATTGCTATGAAGTCATACAACAGCGAGGAGGGAGCTGACTCTGCGGGTCTCCAGCACACGAGGCTCATACATGCTCCCTCATTAGGATTAAAGGGCAACTTTGAAGAACAAATCAGCACACAGACCTCATCCAATTGAAAGCTGCTGTATATAGCCAGTGCAGGCAGATTAGCATCAATGGCTGCAGACAGCCTGTCTCTGTTCAGAGCACCAGCACAGAACATTTACCTAGAATGTCGGCTTTCATTACAGCACATACTGTATGTGCAGACTGAGGAATAAACAGATACTAAAGATGTGAAGATAATTATATTGTACTTATAAATTCCACAGTAGATATAATGATTCCATACAGTAGATAATAATGATTCTATAATATAAGAGTCAGTTTTATACAGTCGTGTGCAAAAGTCTGAGCACCCTGGCCAAAATTCTGTTTTTTTGTTGATTTTTAAAGTAAAATAAGTGAACATAGTCTCTATAGAGACACGCTTCTGCAAATGTTAATACACAATTAATGTTTATTTGCTTAATTTGACATATTGGAAAAAATAAAACATAAAATGTGTCCTGTGCAAAAATTATGGCACATTTTATATTTTACATTTTATTTTTTGTTAAACTTAGCAAATAATATAATATGTAAATGTGTTGGTGTTTGTGACATCACAGAGACAATGGCCCTATCCCATTTCTAATTTTTACCCCTGTCCCTTGTTTTCCAGTGTCTCCTTGCCCTTTAGAATTGAGTTATAAGGGGTAGTGGTTGAAATCTTCCCTCTGAAATGGGGCCCTCAAATAAAGAGCATTACTTCATTAACAACTATTAGCACTGCTCTGTAGGCGACCCTGCCAGTCTGCAGTGACAGCAGAGGAGGGGAAAGTTCAGTTCCTCACTGCTGGGCATCTTATGCCTTCAAAGAGGGGGCAATTATTTATTATCACCCACCCCTAATTCTTCAGTGATATGAAGCTGAAGTCAGACATTTACCAGATTATCGTTAGAATTTTCCTGTTCCACCTTAAATGAAGCAGCAGTTACATTCTGGCACCTCAGGGGCCAGAACTTCTGAACTATTTAAGGTGGAGTGTGAAATTTAGCTAGATAGCTACTGAGACTTTAGCATAGTATTAGCGATTGTTATGAAGGAAACGACTATAATACACTTAAAACGACATTAAACTAATATAATAGAATGATGGTTATTGCAATTTTAACAGAGTAGATTCTCACATTTGTGGGTTTCTTTAGTCTCTTGTGCTCCATCTTACCGGTTTTTCTGATTTTCCTCATATCACTCTGTTTGGAGTCTCTGAAAAACCTCCATTTGGAGGGTCATGTAGCCCTAACACTTCACCCTCCCCCTCTATCTCAACAAGAATCGGGGCACCCTACCCCCTAGACGTGAATGCACAAAACAGCGGGGTAGGGACGAGTGGTGGGGCAAGGGGTGAAACAGGACTGGGCCAATGAATTTTAAAATGGGCTGATAAGTGACCACATATATGTACTCTGTTTACCCATGATACGGCCGCTTTAAATGCACAAATACAGTCAGAAGTTACTTTGCTGAATCAAGACTCAGTATTTTGAATCCGGATATCATGTCAGTGTGAAATGAAGACATTCTAACGACAGAGGTTTATTTCATTTCAACTCACCAGTGACGACATGAGGAATGGAGGTAATGTTCAGCTTCTGTTCAGACGATTTCACCCCAGATTTGGAGTCCTGCATCTCCAACACCATGGCCTCCACCTGAGACAGAGTGGTACAAACAAGGATATCACACATTTGGATCAATGGGTTCAAAGTCAGAGCTGAAATATATTTGTGACTTTTAACTGATCTTAGACTTTAGACTAAAATCCTGTTGCTCTGAGTAACTCTAAACCTTAATTATGATTATTTTATTTAAATTAATGATTGAATATTGTTTTTTGTCACTGCCAATACAATCATAACTCTACCAAGCTTTACCAAATATTTTAGGGACTGTTTCAGTGACAATTGTAGCTCATTTTGAGCTCAAAAACTCAGATCATGACCAGCAAACACAGCTTTGAACAGCTGTTCACACAGAAAATCATCATATTCTTCATTAAAACACTTTAAAGTGCTGAGCTGCAGAAAATATCACGATTATTAATGTTCCACACTGACTTTCACACTTTGGGACACATTTACTTCAAAACAAGGGGATGTAACAGATCACCATGTGGCCATGAGGGACAGGGATGCAGCCTCTCATCCTGCTCTAAAATGCAGGGGCATGGCTAAAATATAGCCCCGCCTTCTAATTAACATTAAATTACTTGAAACTATTATACTATATTTATACTATATTATACTATATTATTTTGCAACTATAGTGTTACAGAAAGATATATATGAATATATTTCATACACAAGTTCAGTGCCAGTGACGGAGGGGCAGCCCAAAATCACAATTTTAAAGGTGGACACAGACATTTTAAGAGCTTTTGTGATCATTTAAATGCTAATTTCAATCGTTTTAAAGTTAAAGTACAGATCCCTTCATTTCACCCTTCACACACAACAGCTACTTTGTTGCTTTTGAAAAGGTAATGGGAGAAAAACTGAGCTCTGTTCATGGACAGTGTCACCTCTGATCTTAGACAGGTCAACGTAAGGCCTGCAAAAGTGGCCATGTGCCAAACCAATTGGCTTTAAAGTGAAAAAGGATTAGCATTAGCGGTCTTTCCTGCACTCACGGCTCCAGGCACTCACAGTACACAGAACAATACACAGAAAACAATAAGCAAAAAACAGACTTTTTTATTTTAGAAAAATAATTTTGGATTATATACATTAAGATTTAGTTCTTCAGTGAGTGTATACTCTTAGAAATTATGCTTCTTCAAGGGTTCTTTACTAAAGGAAATGGGTCTATATACAGCCATGAACACATTCAAAGAACCCATTGCACGATTAACAGGGTTCTTTGCATTGTGAAAGGGTTCCTCAGACTGATGGAGAATGTGCTGCAGATGGTTCTATGTAGAATCTCTTTGAAAATGGTTCTATATAGCACCAAAAAAAGGACTCTGCTACAATGTCTCTTGTCATCTGCTGCTGTATGTATATATAACCTTTTCATCAACTCATCAGATATGAACAAACAGATGGAACCAGGAACCAGATGTCCACCTCTAAAATCTCCCTCACAGAAAGTTACTACATGAAATGGTTATGAATTCACTGCCTGATGATTGAGACGCTGTTTTATGATAGTTTTGAGAAGATTTTGGCCTTAAACTCTTAAACTGGTGGAGGGATACATAACATGAAGGGCGCTGTGAGACAAAATAGTCCCCAAAGAAAACTTATTATTCCACATTTTCCACTATTTTCCATCATCAACATTCCATATAAACTCAGAAGACTTGTGTAGGTTCTCTGGTTGTTCTGGATAGTAAATAAAATGTTTATATTTGTGTTGTAGTAACGGCGACCCCTGGTTCCCATCACCACCACTGTAAAGACATCTGAACCATTTGTTTGCTGGAATTGTAAAAAATCAATTGAATGTCCTTTTGAAACGAATGAATTATTAAGAATTGAAAGCTGCTGTATATAGCCAGTGCAGGCAGATTAGCATCAGTGGCTGCAAACAGCCTGTCTCTGTACAGAGCACCAGCACTATATAATCATATATAATATCAGAGTCAGTTTTATACAGTCGTGTTCAAAAGTCTGGAAAAAAAAATCCATCTTTTTGTTGATTTTCTAACCGAAAAATAAGTCAATATATCCATGCATCCATGCACAAGTGTGGCTTATGCAAAAGTTATGGTTGCAGGAATTGTGAAAAATAGATGGAATATACATTTGAAATGAATGAATTCATCAAGAAATATCTTACTTGCAGTAAGACACTGATAAACTCTACAGTCTATACCCTAATAAAGTGGAACACAGGCTGACCCACCTTCGCCAAACAGGCCATTCTCGGGCGGTAATGTTGTCCATGATCTCGGATGAATTTTATCGTCATCTTTGTAGTTATTACTTCCTAAAGGTGCAGCGAGTTCAGTCTGCGCTCTACAGCTTCTCCCCCGTTAGAGAAGTCACTCTCTACAGAAACAGACACTGACCGAGGACAGATTTGTCCACCAATCAGAGCGCAAGGAGGCGCTGCAGTACCATCGGTGGCCAGCAGGCGCCGCCAAAGCGAATTTTGACTGCTCCATCACTTCTGCCCTAATCCACACACATAAAAAGGATGGTCCTCCAAGGGTTCTTTAGTAAAACAAAATGGTTCTATATAGCACCAAAAGGGTTCTTCTATTGTTACAAGATTAACATTGTAAACAATACAAAAAATCTTAAATCATACACAGCACTCTCTGTCAATCTGAAGAACCATTTCATGATGCCAAGAACCCTTTAATCATGCACGTGTTCTTTAAGTGTTCATGGCTCCATGTAGAACCACAAAAAGATCTGAAAATGCTCATACATTGTATAAAGGGTATTCCACCAATTTTACAAAAAATCTTCCATAATTATGTGGTCAAGATGCAAACAGAGTGGCGTGAAACGCTTTGATCTAGAGATACTTACAGAGTCAGATTTGCTTACAGTGGTGGTGAATGGAACCAGATGTCCACCTCTAAAAGCTCCCTCACAGAAAGTTACTACATGGCTATGAACTCACTGCCCGATGTCTGAGACACGGTTTAATGATGGTTTTGAGAGGATTTTGGTCTTAAACTCCATTTATGGTGGAGGGATACATAATATAGAACTGTTTTTCTTTTTCTTACCAAAGAACCACTGAAGAACCATCATTTTTAGGCGTGTACTCAAAGGGGACGTCCACCAATTATTCACAGTTTTGGTTTTAATGTGTTGGTGTAACATAGTTTAGTCATTAATGAGAAAATTATGTATTTGGATCAATAACATTACAGGCTAAATATGAGTCTAATGATTAGAGAGTCTATAAACTGTATACGTTTATAGACTCTCTAACGCATGTATCCAACTGTAAAAAGTCATTAACACCATAAACGATTATAACGGACTCATTTTTGACAGTTAACTCATTTTACCATCACGTGGCTGACACAATCACAAATGCAAAATCATGATTCACTTTTAAATAAATAGATAATTAAAATAAATAAATAAATAACAATAATAATAACAATGATGACCATAATGATAATAATAGAGTAAATTAATAAATACATTTGTGCATTCAACCCATTCACAGGTGGAATGTTGAGGTGCCAACCTGATATCTATTTCCTCAAAAATTTCAAAAGAAAATTCTATATGTCACAAAAAGCCTTGTGTTTATGTTTTATCGTATCAGTTATTCTTTCAAAATTAGACCTGAAGAGAACTCTATCAGCCACACTTTCACCAAAGGTGCAGACATACTATTCCAACATGTGCTAATCAACCATTTGTCATCTACACGGTTAGAAATAAAGGTTCTGATCAGGTACGTTTTTCGTTCATCAAGGTACAAACACTTTGTTGTCTGTGCGTATGCACCAAACAACAGGTCAGAGTATTCGGCCTTCTTGGAGGAAGTGGGCGGGGTTCTGGAAAGGGTCCCGCCTACAGACTCCATAGTCATACTGGGAGACTTCAATGCTCACGTTGGCAATGACTGGGAGACCTGGAGAGGCGTGATTGGGAAGAACGGCCTGCCCGATCTAAACCCGAATGGTGAATTGTTATTGGACTTCTGTGCCAGGCATGGATTGTCCATAACGAACACCAATTTCGAACACAAGGATGTTCATAAGTGTACATGGTACCAGAGCTCCTTGGGTCAAAGGTCAGCTGAGCTGTCAACTGATCACCATCTGGTGGTGAGTTGCATCAGATGGCAGGGAAGACTGATGGTCAGATCCGGTAGGTCCAAGCGAATAGTGAGGGTGTGCTGGGAATGACTTTCAGAGGCCCCTGTTCGGAATGATTTCAACTCCCACCCCCGGGAGAGCTTTTCTCACGTCCCGGAGGAGGTAGGGAACATGGAGTCTGAATGGACCCTGTTCAAAACCTCCATTGTGGAAGCTGCCAAGCGTAGCTGTGGCCAAAAGCTTGTGGGTGCCTGTCGGGGCGGTAACCCAAGAACCTCCTGGTGAACACCGGTGGTGAGGGAGGCCGTCAAGCTGAAGATAGAGGCCTTTAGGGACTGGTTGGCCCAAAGAACTCCCGATTCAGCAGATAGGTACCGACAGGCAAAAAAGGTGACAGCTGCAACGGTGGCAAAAGCAAAATCCAGGTCATGGGAGGAGTTTGGTGAGGCCTTCGAAAAAGACTTTCGTTCGGCCTCAAAGAGGTTCTGGACAACTGTCCTGCGACTCAGGAGGGGTCGGGGTGGCTGCGCTCAAGCTGTATTCGGCAAGGGTGGAGAAACTCTGACTTCAAATGAGGATACTGTCAGTCGGTGGAAGGAGCACTTTGAGGAATTTCTTAATCCAGGAGACGTGCCTCCCTCACGGGAGTCAGGGCCAGAGGCTTCTGGGGTGTCAAGTTCCATTTCCCTGGTCACTGAGGTCACTGAGGTAGTTGGTAAGCTCCTCAGTGGCAAGGTACCGGGGGTGGATGAGATTCGTCCAGAAACGCTTAAGGCTCTGGATATTGTGGGGCTGTCATGGCTAACATGCCTCTGCAATATTGCATGGACCTCGGGAACAGTACCCTTGGAGTGGCAGACTGGGGTGGTGGTCCCTATTTTTAAAAAGGGGGACCAGAGGGTGTGTGCCAATTATCGGGGTATCACACTGCTCACCCTCCCTGGGAAAGTCTATGCAAAGGTGCTGGAAAGGAGACTCCAACCGATTGTTGAACCTCAGATTGAGGAGGAACAATGTGGATTCCGTCCCGGCCGTGGAACAAGGGATCAGCTTTTCACCCTCTCACAGATTGTTGAGGGGGCATGGGAGTTTGCCAACCCAGACTACATGTGTTTTGTGGACTTGGAGAAGGCTTATCAAATCAAATCAAATCAAATTTATTTGTATAGCGCTTTTTACAACGGATGTTGTCACAAAGCAGCTTTACAGGATTTCAGAAAAGACAAAGTTTCCACAGGACTTAAAGAATATGAAGACTGTACAGAAACCCCCCAGTGGGCAAGCCAGGGGCAACAGTGGCAAGGAAAAACTCCCTCAGAACTGAGGAAGAAACCTTGGGAGGAACCAGGCTCACCAGGGGGGACCCATCCTCCTCTGGTCAAACTACCTACAAGTGATTATACTACTAATATTATCAGCAGTAATATTGATATTAGGAATATCTAGGAGTCTATGAGAACATCAGGGTAGGGTGGGCAGCTCATCCAAGGTGGTTGGTGGTAGCTGAGGCATGGGCAGCTGGTCTGAAGTGGGTAGCAGGGGGGCTCGGCAGTCAGTCGTCCTTCAGTGTCCAGCCGGACATGTGGGCGGTTGTATACTCGGAAAAAAAGCAGGTACATGGGATTAGTTTTGTTCTATCCGTTTGTACATGAACAGGGAATGTAAACATTTACAGAGTGTGGCTAATGACCCCGGCAGATCTGACTATGACAGCTTAACTAAAAGGAGAGAACCGGAAGGACACACAGACACGGCAGCACTCTGAAACAGTTCGGCATCCCTCCACTCCACCGTCCACAAACTTGAGTGACCGCGTGCGAGCAGCGGGACGACAGCACCAGCGTCTCAGTTTACTATAATTCCCTGTGTCCATGGACCCCTGGATCTGCTGCCTTTATCTAGGGGGGAACATTACCTACCAAAAGCTAAACTGAACAAGTGTGTTTTCAGCCTAGTCTTAAAGATTGAGACTGTGTCTGAGTCCCGAACAGTTTCTGGAAGATCATTCCAGAGTTTGGGGGCTTTATAAGAAAAAGCTCTTCCCCCAGATGAAACCTTCTGAATTCTAGGAACTATTAATAAGCCAGCGCTCTGGGATCTGAGTGGTCGTGATGGCTCATAATGAGAAATAAGGTCTTGCAGGTATTCAGGGGCAAGACCATGTAGGGCTTTATAAGTCAGTAAAATGATTTTATAATCAATACGGAATTTAATAGGTAGCCAATGAAGTGATGATAGCACTGGACTGATATGCTCAAATTTTCTAGTTTTAGTGAGGACCCTAGCTGCGGCGTTTTGGACTAGTTGGAGTTTGTTTAAATTCCTGCTCGTACATCCTGACAGTAGCGCATTACAGTAGTCTAGCCTAGAAGTAATAAAGGCATGTACTAGTGTTTCTGCATCACGCAGGGATAGGCCATTTCTGATCTTGGCAATGTTGCGAAGATGTAGAAAAGCTGTCCTAGTGATGCTGCCTATGTGTTGATCGAATGATAAATCTGAATCTATTATAACGCCGAGATTTTTTGCTGCTAGTCCAGGTGCGGCTGGAAAGTCGGCGAGATTTAAGATTAAATCTGGTGATTTACTTCTTGCTAATTTTGGACCCAGAAGGAGAACCTCTGTTTTGTTACTGTTTAATAGGAGGAAGTTGCGTGACATCCAGCCTTTCACGTCTTTTACACAGTCCTCCATTTTCTTTAACCTGTGTTGGTCATCAGGCTTGGCTGATATGTACAGTTGAGTATCGTCTGCATAACAATGAAAGTTTACGCCATGATTACTTATAACTGTGCCTAACGGTAACATGTATAGTGTAAATAGTAATGGTCCTAATATAGACCCCTGCGGAATTCCAAATCTCACTTTTGAATAAGTGGAAGATAAATTGTTTACCCTAACGAACTGATAACGTTCTGATAGGTAAGATCTGAACCATGATAGGGCCGTCCCTGTGACTCCAACCATGTTTTCTAACCTTTCTAGAAGAATATTGTGGTCTATTGTATCAAAAGCCGCGCTAAGGTCAAGTAGCACTAAGAGAGATATGTAACCTTGATCAGAGGCAAGAAGAAGATCATTAGTTATCTTAACTAGAGCCGTCTCAGTGCTATGGTGTGGCCTGAATCCAGACTGAAATTTTTCATATATATGGTTCTTGTGTAGATATGAACTAAGTTGTTGGGCCACAGCTTTTTCTAAGATCTTAGATATAAACGGTAAGTTAGAAACAGGCCTGTAATTGGACAAAACGGTGACATCAAGATTTGGTTTCTTGATCAGAGGTTTGATAACAGCAAGTTTAAAAGCTTTGGGTACATGGCCCAGACTAAGGGATGAGTTTACAATAGTTGAGATAGGGTTTATAATAACTGGCAGTACTTCTTTGAGTAATTTTGATGGAATTGCATCGAGTGTGCAGGTTGTGCAATTTGCAGAGGAGATAATCTTCTCTAGCTCCAGCTGTGGGAGGGGGTAAACGGTTTCCAGACTCTTTTCTACAGCTGTGTTTTGTTCTATATCAGCCAAGTCAGATGGCAGCAAAGCTGGATTTGAATTTGATACTGTGGGTTGAATTTGTTGTCTAATATTATCAATTTTATTATTAAAGAAGTCCATAAAAACTTCACTGGTGAGGGTTGCTGGGATTTCTGGTTCATTACCTGCCTGATTTTGTGTGATTTGGGAAATCACATTAAACAGAACTCTAGGATTATACTTATTATTCTCGATCAGCGAGGCCAGATATGCTGAGCGAGCTTCAGTGAGAGCATTTCTATACTCTATAAGGCTGTCCTTCCAGGCAGTGTGGAACACTTCTAGTTTGGTATGACGCCATTTCCGCTCTAATTTCCGAGCTGTTTGTTTTAAGGTCCGGGTTTTATCGTTGTACCACGGGGCGAACTTTTTCTGCCTTATTCTTTTTATTTTAAGTGGGGCCACATTTTCTAAGGTGGATCGTAAGGTATTTTCTAAATAATCGGTTAGTAAATCTAGTTCAGTTGGATCTGATGGAGTGGAGACTGGGGTTGATAATTATGACTGTGTTCCTCGAGATATCTTGTGGGAGGTCCTCCGGGAGTATGGGGTGCTGGGGCTACTACTCCGGGCTATCTAATCTCTGTACTCCTGGAGTGAGAGCTGTGTCCGTATACTTGGCATTAAGTCAGACTCTTTCAGTGTTAGCGTAGGACTCCGCCAGGGTTGTGCTCTGTCTCCACTCTTGTTTGTGATATTCATGGACAGAGTGTCAGGGCGTAGCCAGGGTCAGGAGGGCATTATGTGTGGAGGCCGGAGGGTGGCGTCTCTGCTATTTGCAGATGATATTGCTCTTTTGGCGGAATCACATGGATGCCTCCAGCGCTCGCTGGAGCGGTTTGCAGCTGAGTGTGAAGCGGTTGGTATGCGGATCAGCATCTCCAAGTCTGAGTCCATGGTCTTGGCCCGGAAAAGAATGGCATGCCCACGCCAGGTAAGGGGAAAGGACCTGCCCCAGGTGGAGGAGTTTAAGTATCTTGGGGTCTTGTTCACGAGTGACATGAGGGATCGTGAGATCGGCCATAGGCTGGGAGAGGTGGCAGCGGTAATGCGGTCACTGTACCGGACTAGTGGTGAGGAGGGAGTTGAGCCAAAAGGCGAAGCTCTCTGTTTACCGGTCGATCTACATCCCAACCCTCACCTATGGTCATGAGCTGTGGGTGGAAGCGGCGGAAATGAACTTTCTTCGTCGGGTGGCGGGCTACACGCTATGCGATAGAGTGAGGAGCTCGGTCATCCGGAAGGAGCTCAGAGTAGAGCCGCTACTCCTCCGCATTGAGAGGAGCCAGCTGAGGTGGTTCGGGCATCTGATCCGGATGCCCCCTGGACGCCTGGAGGCATTATGTCTCCAAGTTGGCCTGGGAGCGGCTTGGGGTCCCGGGAATGAGCTGGAGGAAGTTGCAGGGGACAGGGTCATCTGGGATTCTCTGCTCTCCCAACTGCTACCACGACCCTGTCTGGACTAGCGGTCAACGATGATGGATGGATGGATTGAAGAACCATCCTTTTTAGGACTGTACTTTCATGGGTAAATCAAGATGAATTGTTTCAAAGTTTCAAAGTGAGGGAGAGAGACAAGTAGTGATATACAAACATATTAATGTATAGTCTTTGCTCATTTAAATGCAAATTATGTTGTAAAAAGTCAAAGTAAGATGAAGTGTAATTAGAACAAATGCAGCGATGGGCTGAGTTGGGCTAAATGTATTTAGTAACATATCACATTACAATGTATAAAAAGTAATGAGTTCAATGACACTGAGATTAATAATCGATCACATTGATTTATCAGTCTATTCAGGCTTTAGCAGAGCTCAGTAACGCTGAGATAAATAACCAATCACATTGATTTATTAGTCTACTCAGGCTTTAGCAGAGCTCAGTAACGCTGAGATTAATAACTGATCACACTGATTTATCAGTCTACTCAGGCTTTAGCAGAGCTCAGTAACGCTGAGATTAATAACTGATCACACTGATTTATCAGTCTACTCAGGCTTTAGCAGAGCTCAGTAACGCTGAGATTAATAACTGATCACAGTGATTCGTCAGTCTACTCAGGCATTAACAGACCGAAGTAACAAAGAGATTAATAACTGATCACAATGATTTATCATCTACTCAGGCTTTAGCAGAGCTCAGTAACACTGACATTAATAACTGATCACAGTGATTCGTCAGTCTACTCAGGCATTAACAGACCGAAGTAACAAAGAGATTAATAACTGATCACAATGATTTATCATCTACTCAGGCTTTAGCAGAGCTCAGTAACACTGAGATTAATAACTGATCACATTGATTTATTAGTCTACTCAGGCTTTAACAGACCTCAGTAACGCTGAGATTAATAACCAATCACATTGATTTATCAGTCTACTCAGGCTTTAGCAGAGCTCAGTAACGCTCAGATTAATAACTGATCACATTGATTTATCAGTCTACTCAGGCTTTAGCAAAGTTCAGTAACACTGGGATTAATAACTGATCACATTGATTTATCAGTCTACTCAGGCTTTAGCAGAGCTCAGTCACACTGAGATTAATAACCAATCACATTGATTTATCAGTTTACTCAGGCTTTAGCAGAGCTCAGTAACGCTGAGATTAATAACTGATCACATTGATTTATCAGTCTAGTCAGGCTTTAACAGAGCTCAGTCACACTGAGATTAATAACTGATCACATTGATTTATCAGTCTATTCAGGCTTTAGCAGAGCTCAGTAACGCTGAGATAAATAACCAATCACAATGATCTATCAGTCTACTCAGGCTTTAGCAGAGCTCAGTAACGCTGAGATTAATAACTGATCACATTGATTTATCAGTCAACTCAGACTTTAACAGAGCTCAGTAACAAAGAGATTAATAACTGATCACATTGATTCATTAGTCTACTCAGGCTTTAGCAGAGCTCAGTAACAAAGAGATTAATAACTGATCACATTGATTCATTAGTCTACTCAGGCTTTAGCAGAGCTCACTAACGCTGAGATTAATAACTGATCACATTGATTTATCAGTCTAGTCAGGCTTTAGCAGAGCTCAGTCACACTGAGATTAATAACTGATCACATTGATTTATCAGTTTACTCAGGCTTTAGCAGAGCTCAGTAACGCTGAGATTAATAACTGATCACATTGATTTATCAGTTTACTCAGGCTTTAGCAGAGCTCAGTAACACTGAGATAAATAACCAATCACATTGATTTATTAGTCTACTCAGGCTTTAGCAGAGCTCAGTAACGCTGAGATAAATAACCAATCACATTGATTTATTAGTCCACTCAGGCTTTAGCAGAGCTCAGTAACGCTGAGATAAATAACCAATCACATTGATTTATTAGTCTACTCAGGCTTTAGCAAAGTTCAGTAACACTGGGATTAATAACTGATCACATTGATTTATCAGTCTACTCAGGCTTTAGCAGAGCTCAGTCACACTGAGATGAATAACCAATCACATTGATTTATCAGTTTACTCAGGCTTTAGCAGAGCTCACTAATGCTGAGATTAATAACTGATCACATTGATTTATCAGTCTAGTCAGGCTTTAGCAGAGCTCAGTCACACTGAGATTAATAACTGATCACATTGATTTATCAGTCTATTCAGGCTTTAGCAGAGCTAAGTAACGCTGAGATTAATAAGTGATCACACTGATTTATCAGTCTACTCAGGCTTTAGCAGAGCTCAGTAACACTGAGATTAACAACTGATCACATTGATTTATCAGTCTACTCAGGCTTTAGCAGAGCTCAGTAACACTGAGATTAACAACTGATCACATTGATTTATCAGTCTACTCAGGCTTTAACAGAGCTCAGTAACGCTGAGAATAATAACTGATCACATTGATTTATCAGTCTCCTCAGACTTTAACAGACCTCTGTAACAAAGAGATTAATAACTGATCACATTGATTTATCAGTCTACTCAGGCTTTAGCGGGAACTTCGTTGTTTATAAAAAAAAGCTGTTAATTGAGGCCTTCTTTAGAGTTTGTCTAACAAGCCTTTTTGGCAAGGGTGCAGATTTTAGGATAAGTTAATAAAAAAGCATTGATGGTGTTTCTTTTAAAGATCTAGATGTTTTCACTTAAAATTCAAAAAGTGATTGTATTCTCAATGCTGCCCATACAAAACACAACCCAGGCTGAATACAGATACTTAATTTCTGTGTTTTGAATATGTATTCCTAATATACATATTCTTTCACTTCCCAACCCTGATGATAAATTACTACTCAAGATGCTCAATCAGATTCAAACAGGCCTCCTCAGTACAGTTACCATGCGGCTAAACCCCAGACAGCTCCAACATGGGTGCCATTATTATTTCACGACCTGTTCAGCGCGCTGCGCAGTTCAGCAGAGCTCCATCTAAGATATTCAGACACATTAATCTTCCCTACTGACATAACTAATGTGATTAAACGTGCCCATGACTGAGCCGTGCCCGCGCTCGGCCTCTCGTGACCGCGCCCTCCAGCACTGTAGACAAGGGGCGTCTGATTCAGTTTGGGGAATCGATTTATTTCTGCGGTCCGTTTCAGTGAATCGAAGGTCCGATTCACCGATTCATTTTCGCCCCAGGGTGGGTGGATAGAGCGATCAGTCAAATTTACACTCATCATTTCCACTAAAAATACACAAATAACACGTCACTAATTAGTCAAATTAACCCCATTCCCCTCCTCTTCGCGAACAATGACAGCTAGGACTGGACTGGGTAAACACAATAACAACCACAATGATTACAATACCTCTATTTATTGTGCACTTTTCATACTGGTGGAAGCTCTAAGGGCTTTACAGAAATGTTATAGAATTATGAATAGAATTATTTAGCGGTTTTGTTGATTTTATGAGGCTTCTTTGACATATATTACTATAATTCTAAATGTTTTAGAAAAATGTAATAATTATCTAATGAATAAAAATAACGAATAATAATGAATCTAATAAAAATAACTTCTGTTTGAAACGGCAATAAATTACACGAATGCATTTATTTAAAAAAATACAAAATTATTTAATAAAATAAAAATACATATAAATAAAATTAACAATATTGTATTATATAAAGTGATCTTATTTAAAAGCATACATATGTACAAATTAATTTAATTAGTTTTATCAGAAACCCATGGAAACCGCCACTATATATAGCCATTTAATAAGTCATAACGAGAAGGTTTTTCATAATAATGTGTGGCTAATCATAATTATGAGAAAACAAGTAATAATGCTAAATCATAATTATGAGAAAGTAAATCATTATTATGCTAGATCATATGAGAAGGTAAGTCATAATTATGAGAATGTATGTCATAATTTGAGATTGAGTCTCATTATTATGACATCCTAAGTCATAGTTACGAGAAAGTAAGATATAATGATGAGAAGCTAAGTAATAATTATGAGATGCTACTTCAGAGAAAATGTTATTATTCAACTCCTCCCACATAGGGGAAGTCTGTTTATTTACATTATATAATAATTCATTATGACTTACTTCGTGGTTATATTTACTTTTTTCCAGTGGCGGAAACGGGCTTCCGTAGAAAGCGGACGTAGGACGCTACAAAACAAAAGTTCGATTCAGTCGCCACCCACAAGGAGCCGGCTCGGCTCAACCGGATCATTTGAAAGGACTCGGTTCAGTCATTGAGCGCCACTCTCTCTCTCTCTCTCCACCGCCTCGATGAAGTTGTGTCGAAGATGGCGGATTTCCTGCCGTCGCGGTCCTTTCTGTCCGTTTGTTTTCCCAAATGTCTGCTGAACAGCAGCGAGGCGGAGCAGCTGAGGATATCCAAGGAGATTGACAAATGTATTTCGCGGGACAAAACGTACGTGAAGCGGCTGGTGAAGATTCTCTTGCTGGGCGCCGGCGAGAGCGGCAAGTCCACTTTCCTCAAACAGATGCGCATCATCCACGGACAGGACTTCGACCAGCGGGCTAAAGAGGAGTTCAGAGCCACCATCTACAGCAACGTTATCAAAGGTTAAAAGCCCTTCTGCTAAGCTTTAGCCCCCGGCTTGCGACCCTCGCTTGCTTGGATGTTGTTTGTTTTGTTTTCGCGCCGTTTGTTTGTGTGGCGGTGATGCTAAGCTAACCGAAAAAAGTGGAAGAAAACGCCCATGTTGCCGAGTATAAACCTCCGCGTTAGCTCCGGCACAGAGTTCGCAGACTTTGTGTTTTCTTCTCGACGTCTTTAAGTTAAATAAGTTGGCTGTAGATTTAGAACGACTAGAATGTTATTCTAAAACCAGCTTCTTGTTTGAAATTTCCCGTTCCACCTTAAATAGTGCAGCAATTACATTCTGGCGCCTCAGGAACCACAATGTATCTGCTGCACCATTTAAGGTGGAACGGGAAATTTCGAATAGGAAGCCAACTTCAGCCTCGTAGTGAGTGCTAAGCTAAGCTAAACTAGAAATGTGCATAGAGACGAAAACAGCCGTTAGCAAAACTCTGATAGCATATAAAACAAACTTGTGGTCATTTTTTCTTTATTTTTCTGTCGTTAACGCTCGCAGGAGTTAAAATACGAGGGTTCTTAAGGCGATTTGTTCCCTCATGGTCCGTATTCGTGTATTAAAGGGGGAATTTCACCCATTTAAGTTTTGTGAAAGTTTTCTGCGTAATTCAGTGTTTAAGGCGTAAACAGAGAGATTCAGATTGGTTTGGTGTGAAATGGTTCAGATGTCTTTACAGTGGTGGTGATGGGAACCAGGGGTCGCCGTTACTACAACACAAATAGACATTTTATTTACCATCCAGAATCACCAGTGAACCTACACGAGTCTTCTGGGTTTATATGGAATGTTGATGATGGAAAATCTGAAATAGTAAGTTTTCTTTGGGGACTGTTTTGCCTCACAACACCCTGCATGTTATGTATCCCTCCACCATGAATGGGTTTTAAGGGCGAAATGTTCTTAAAACTATCATGAAACAGTGTCTCAGTCATCAGACAGTGAATTCATAACCCTTTCATGTAGGAACTTTCTGTGAGGGAGCTTTAGAGGTGGACGTCTGGTTCCTGTCACCATGACTGTCAACAGTTCTGACTCGGTCAGATTCTCTAGAAAGGAGAGTTTCACACCAGACGGCTCTGAATGACTGCTATGAAGTAATGTGGAGCTTTGGAAAAATAGGTGGGAGTTCCCCTTTAAATCAGCGAGCTACAGTGGCAGAATATTTGAGCTGGGGAGTATGGCAAAAATGTAATAATGACAGTTTATGTCACACTATTCATTTTCTGACATTAGGTAAATTAGTAAATACAAAATAGTGTCATAACCAAAAAAAAATTAAAAACTATGGATACATTATTTGTGTGCAACATTTTACGTCATGTGCTGCACAAAATCAAATAAAACAGAATTAGTTAGGTTCTCTTTTTAGTCAGACAGTGTTATGTACCGATGATGTTTGCGATAAGCTCAGGAAAGCATATAGTGATGTCAATAATCATGATAGCGATCAGTATTGTCATATTGCTAGAGTGTTTTGATTATTTCTTGAGACATGCAGAATTTCACATGTTCGGGCTGCTGCCCAGCTTTAGCTTTATAAGCTCCTGCATCAACATTTCAGCATTTCTCAATCCTGATCCTGCATAGTTCAGTGTTTTTCAGTTCAGCAGCTCCTAACTAAACCCTTCATGAGACTTAAGAGCAAATGCACCAAAATATTAATATTTAGTGGTTAAGATGTAAACAGAGCAGTTCAGAATGGTTTGGTGTGAAACGCCCTGTTCTAGAGAAACTGACCGAGTCAGAACCGTTCACAGTGGTGGTGATAGGAACCAGACATCCACCTCTAAAATCTCCCTCACAGAGAGTTCCTACATGAAATGGTTATGAATTCAGTGCTTGATGCCCGAGACACTGTTTCATGATAGTTCTGAGAAGATTTTAGGCTAACACAAATATTTTTTAAAATACATGCATGGTGGAGAGATAGTTGCAGGGTGTTTGGTTGATTGGCATGTAAATAATTGCAATTATCATATAAAAAATGGCATCATAATAGTCCTTTTCTTATGCAAGTATCAAACTGGTCAAATTGCTTCCTAGCTGTCGATACTCGGTTGGAAACAGAAACTGCTCAAGCTCAAATAAACATCATTCACCGCTGCCCTCTAGAGAAGACCCCCTAAAGTGGTGAAAAAGGCAATAAAACTGCAGCGTCCCGTTCCAACACAATGAACACACTTTCCTTCTTTCCCTCAAAATCACATAGATTGGCCCTAAAACACATTTTAACAGATACATAACAATAAATTATAAATATTATATCTGTCTTTCAGTTTACATCGTTTTTGAGTATTAAAAATATCTGAAATTAAATATGCAGCTTAATTTGGCATTATAAATACTCAGCTTGAATGCAAGAGGGCAGAAAATCAATTAAAAAAACATTTGCCTTATGCTAATTGCTTATCTGTGCTTATAATAGCCAATATAATAAACCACTATCAAAATTATTGCACTTTCAGTCTACAGACACAAACACTCCACTAACAATTTCTGAAGATAACTACAACTGCACTTGTTTTCAAGATACTCTTTAATTTAAAAAATACTAAATTTAGCAGGTACTAGAGAAATTTTTGATCAGAAATGACTCATAAAAATATCAATTACATGTCAAACACTGGCATATCTGAGTAGCCCAGGGTCTCACATGGAATGTGTGACTGTCATGTGATTAATGTTGTTATTGTAATTGACCCAAAATACAAAAAAAAAAAACCCCAAAATTGTGGAGTTCTAAGGGTTGAAGCATCCTTAATAATGGAATTTCTTCTCAAAATTTCTGCATAATTAAACAGTTAAGAGGTAAACGGAGTGTTTCAGAGTGGTTTGGTGTGAAACGCTGGTGATAGGAACCAGACATCCACCTCTCAAAGCTCCCTCACAGGACGTTATTACATGGAATGGATTCCTGATGGAAAAACATAGCAAAATATTCTTAGAAGAAGAATTACTTTGCAAAAAATTTCTGGTCAGATGACATCTTGACTGTCGCAGTTCGCCTAAATTCTGAAAAATCGGTTGAATTTCCCCTTTTAAATGAAAACGGATAAGTAGGAAAACAGTAACGCGCACAGGATATGGGAGCTAATACAGGGCATGTTTGGGAACTACTAGAGTAGATAATGAAGATGATTGCTGGGGTGGGGTGTTTATTTTGACCCTACATGTAATCACAACTGTTGGCTTTCTCAGTGAATGAGTCACAGCAGACTGCGATATAGACGGTGTTCGGCTAACATGTTGGTTTTAGGGCATTAAGTCAATTATTGACAGACTTCTATGTCTGATGAGCATCACAGAACTATTCAAATAACTAAAGCAGACATATTTACCCTCTTATTCTTCAGGGTATATTTTGGTTTGCCTTAAGCGTAAAGCAGATTATTCAGTAACTGCATGAAATAAATGTAAATTATTTTGTTTATTTTTTGGTAAAAGCTCCCATCAGATTAACAGAAAATGTGTTTTGTGATCACACATATTGCTCTATGCTTACAGTTTACTTAAACCTTAGACGCTCTTTGTATTATTTTATAAACATAATGTTTACAGAACAGATCACTGAAGAGAGTTTATAGCCCACATTGTGGAAAAATGGGTTGACTTTCAGTAGAAAAAGCTACTTCAGCTACTTTTATTATAAGGGTTTAAAATGACATCACCATCTATTTGACTGGAAAGAAGACAGTTACAGCCTCATACAATGCCCACCTTCTGAATGTAGCTTATGAAATATGAAAAATATGAATAATGTGTCGAAATGCGTTTTGGGACCACCGGAGGTCCCAAGGAGTTAAAAAGGTTAATCCCACTGAAGTGGGAATTAATATTCCTGTACCTCTTTCCTAATACTCTTGTACAGTGACGCATCTCAGAGAGGTTTAGGTGGACTTCTCAGTGCGTGTTTACTCACTTTTCTCAGAAAAGGGGATGCGATAAATTAGCACCAGTGATGTTGTATAACGTGGGGCTCCCCAGTAACTGTGCGTGATTCTCAGCTGGGGATTTCCAGCCGTATCATCGCAACGAGCGAAGAGTGGAGATTTCCTGACTGAGATTCAAGCCTCTCTGTGGTCATGTGCAACAAACGGGACGCTCTAATGTAAAGGTGGGCGTTGTGTGAATATATCAGTACATTATTCATGATACGCAATATGTATCACGAAATTTCGTATTTGTAATGTTTATATATACCTTTGAATGGACAGAATGCACCAGCAGAACCGTGGCACCACATTTGAGTACAACCTTTGCAAAAGTAAACAATATAAACACAGAACCCACGTTCTCATCATTCAGCATCATTCTTCAGACTGTTGTATATGCTTCTTTGTGGAGCCTGTTTAAAAAGAGATATATAGTACTAAAGAGTTTTTATGAAATCAAGCATGTAACAGTAGCAGAACAGTTTTTGGTGCTATATCAGTCTGAAGAACCCTTTTAGCATGCAGTGTTCTTTGAGTGTTTAAGAACCCTTGAAGAACCATCTTTAAGAGTAGGTGTTGTTGTTTACAGTCAGTAATTGATCTAAATCTGTATTTTTGAGATCCATGTAGTTGTTCAGTGTTCTAGATATCCTATACCCATCCTGTATGTGATGAATTTATCACAATAATTGTAAAACATCGTTGTATCGCCCACCTCTGTTGTACCATTATGTTGCAGGGTCACCTCAGCATCCTCAGTCATTAACTTAAATGCAAAACGTTTAGAGAAATGGCCGCGTGGAGTTAATCCTAAGCATGAGGGTTAGTGAAATTCTTGGTGGCTTCCACAGGGTGAGGGAGTGAGAATCTGCTTTAAAGTTTAGAGCCTCTACATTTTGTGTATGTGTACATATATATATATATATATATATATATATATATATATATATATATATATATGTGTGTGTGTGTGTGTGTGTGTGTGTGTGTGTGTGTGTGTGTGTGTGTGTGTGTGTGTGTGTGTGTGTCTGCATATCAGACTATGCCTGGTTTAGCCCAGTCATCATTACAGATAAACACTGAATAGACTTTTACAATTATATGTTTTAATACTACTTTAAAATGCCCATATTGTGGAAAACTACAAAATTTCCATTTACTCTTCCGTTCATACAGTCCATATATTATGATTTAAATTGCGATTGATTACAACTGAAAAAATTGCGCTTCTTCAAATTGCGATTTCGGTATTAAAAACAGTTGTTCAGCCCCACCAGCTAAGCTGCAGAGACTGCCCGTTTTGAATGCCCCATTTTTGTGATGTCACTCAGACTGATGAGGCTCTCTGTGTGTAAACAAACATGTATTTTTAAGTACTGCCAACATCAGCGATATGCTCAGAAAACATACCATTACATATGATGTAATTCGTCGTATTGCCCAGCTCTGATTCATCGGATGCTTATACATAGACTCAATAATCCGATCATAATCAGATTTCTGCAGTTATCTGATTCAAATGGTCATGTAAACACCATAGCCTGATCTAGAAATCCAATTTAGCAATCCGATAAAGAGGTGGGATTTTTTTCTGAGTAATCCGATTTCTCAGTGCATGTAAACTCTTATTCTGATTTCTTTCGGATTTCTCAGCCTGTGCGAGATCAGACGGTGGATGTTGCGAGACAGAACACTACTGGAGTGGCGCTAAAACCAAACAGGAAATAAAGGATTTAAATATTCTTTGTCTTCTAGCTAATGATGTATGTTCATGTTTTCAGGTAAAGTGATGCAATGTTTAAAAAAACTAAAAACTGTTGAAGTTTGAGTTTTATGTTACGCTTACATCGCATTGACTTCTGTGGATTTATTGGCTGGTTGTAAAGCAGAAATCTGATTACTGTCTGACTCATGTCGACCCGGAGTTTCCCCATTATCTGATTACTGAAGTGCATGTAAACGTATTGATCGGATTACCGACAAAATCAGATTTTCTGCAGTTATCAGATTATTGAGTGCATGTAAATGTGTTGATCGGATTACTGACAACCTGATTTTCTGCAATTATCAGATTATCGAGTGCATGTAAACTTGTTGATCGGATTGAAATCAGTGTTTGACAGGTTTGTGGTTCTGGAAAAAACACATTTGTATGTTTGCATGATATTTGTTTTTCATTGGAGGCTGATTTTCTTTATACATATTGCTTATATATAGCATTTACATTACTGTAGAAAGATTTATATAATAAAGAATATAAACTCTAATTTACAGTTTTAAAGTGTACTGTTTTCACTTCATGTAAAATGTTAGTGCATCTCAGGTTGGCTGAGTAATTGATAAATAATGGCAACTTTTGCTAGTAAATAAATAAGTAATGCTTTTTTTTTAAATACCACCATTTTGGCCATGTGGGTATTAATTGATTGTCTTTCATCACTGTAGATTCATAAGGAGTTTGCAACCTTCACTGTTCCTCTTTCCTCTTTAAAAAGCATTATTAGGCAACTAAATGTTCACTCACAGCAAATATGAGTAGTTGGAAAGTGTTTACTAAGGACTTTGTCAATTTTCCTATTTCAAAACACATTTCTCAGGACAGAAATGTGGTTTTGACTGTCTAGTTTGCTCCAGTAGATGTTATTAATGGCCTGAATGAGGTATGTCGTTACATAGACTCCTCACTAATGAATAATGGAAGAGAAATCCTCCTTAGAAGTGTATAATAGTAAATATCAGACATTTTTTTGTGACATTTTTATGTTTTGTGGCATTATTTTGAGCTGTGTGTTTTTAACTAGTGCTGCACAATATATCGTTTGTTAATTGCTGTCATGATATACACCTTGACGATATCAATATTGCAGTACATTTTAATATGTAAATGATCCTATGACTGATCACAGTATTTTGGCTGTTAAATGAGTCAAGAAATTCACATAATTCATTGTTTTTGTCGATGTCACAGAAAGCAGCTCTCCATCTAATGAGAGTTTCAGTCCAGTGTTATTAGAATGAGATACAATACAGGGCAGCCAATCTGCATGGAGCTCATTTACATGCCAGGCTTGGTCACAAAAAAGTGAACTATGACTGTTAGTACTTAAAACTACAGTTTTAAAACTACTCTAATACTAGAGAAATGTAAGATGAGCCCTTTAACCACACCATGTCAAGCTCTTGTTAATGTTTTTACTATTTTGCAGCAAAATAATCACCGTGTGATGTTTTGTACGTTCTGTGCAGCCCTAATGTGATCAGTATTCTAATGACCCCTGTGTGTGTAGTGTCGCAGCGTCTCTGGCCAGTCGCTGCAGATTTGTTAGCTTTTCAGATGTGATCCTGTTTACAGTCCCCAGATCTCAACATGTTGCATCCTGATATTGTTTATGTTGTAATTTATTTGAGTCATGTCGTTTAGTGAAGCTGCGCGGTTCTGCTTCAGGGAATGAAAACTGGTGGATCGCCTGTCTCTGATAAACGAGCTGGCTATGCAGCATTGGTAAACATTGTTGTGTGTGTATATGTGTATATGTTTCCAAAAGTTTTCACGCATCCAAATCATTGAATTCAGGTGTTCCAGTTGCTTACATGGCCACAGGTGTATAAAACCAAGCACCTAGGCCTGCAGACTGTTTCTACAAACATTAGTGAAAGAATGGGTCACTCTCAGGAGCTCAGTGAATTCCAGCGTGGTTCCATGATAGGACGCCACACCTGTGTAAGTCCAGTCTTGAAATTTCCTCAGTACTAAATATTCCACAGTCAACGGTCAGTGATATTATAACAAGGTGGATGCGATTGGGAATGACAGCAACCCAGCCTCGAAGTGGTCAGCTGCGTAAAATGACAGAGCAATGACAGAGTCAGCGGATGCTGAGGCGCGTAGTGTGCAGAGGTCGCCAACTTTCTGCAGAGTCAATCGCTACAGACCTCCAATCTTCATATGGCCTTCAGATCAGCTCAAGAACAGCGTAGAGAGCTTTATGGAATGGGTTTCCATGGTCGAGTAGCTGCATCCAAGCCTTACATCACCAAGCACAATGCAAAGCTGACGTGTTCTCTGGAGTGACGAATCATGCTTCTCCGTCTGGCAATCCGAAGTCTGGGTTTGGCGGTTGCCAAGAGAACGGTACTTGTCTGACTGCATTGTGCCAAGTGTAAAGTTTGGTGGAGGGGGGATTATGGTGTGGGGTTGTTTTTTCCCAGGAGTTGGGCTTGCCCCCTTAGTTCCAGTGAAAGGAACTCTTAATGCTTCAGCACCAAGAGATTTAGGACAGTTTCATGCTCCCAACTTTATGGGAACAGTTTGGGCATGACCCCTTCCTCAGCGAATACTTTTGGCAATGTTGTGTGTGTGTGTGTGCATGCATATGTATACATACATGTTGCATTTCAGATGATATAAAATGTTAGTGCATCTAAATTGGTCTAAACAATAGTTAAATAATTGCAACTTCAGTATAATAATAAACATTTAAAAATGGTTCTTCAAGGGTTCTTTAGTAAAAATCAATTTTGGTTCTTAGTATAGTATAAATCATGGTTCTATATAGAACTTTGCATGATTGAGTACTCTTTGCATCTTTAAAGCGTTCTTCAGATTAATGCATGTGTTTTATATGGTTCTATATAGAAATGTTTTGAAAAAGGTTCCATACAACACTAAACAAGGTTCTTCTGTTGTTACAGGCTTGACAGTGTAGCAATCAAGGAACCCTTTTTGGTGCTATAGAAAGCTTTTCAAAGAAAACGTTCATCAATCTGAAGAACTCTTTGAAGATGCAAAGGGTTCTCAATGTTAAAGGTTACTAAAGAACCCTTGAAGAACCATCATTTTAAAGTGTGAATGCTAATGTTAACAGTCAGTGAAAGAAGATACAGTGAATGACGGCTTGTGGTTCCACCTGTACTTCGGAAAACCTTTAGTTATTGATTTAACCAGCCGTTAATATTTAATAATTTGAATAATTATGACCATGTTAAATTAATTGATGCCGCTCTGTTATCAGTGTAGGTTCGTAATGAGTTTACAGCCTTCGGTCATTACTCAGTCAATTATTTTAATGATTGACTAATCACTTTTTCAAAGATTAGCATTAACTTACAGGTTTTGTTTCTATCTTTAAGAGAGCTGAGTAGCCTTTAAAATCTGCTCATTTACATATGCACACCTGTTCTGTCTGCAGCAGTTTAGCCCCGCCCACACAGTGAAGTTATAAGGAGTGTTTTACATCAGAAGTATGAAACACTTTTTAAATGAGGCATGAACAGAGGGCGGCCAGTCGGGATGGAGCTCATTTATATATCGATCTTAAAGGCACAGTAACAGAAACAGCATGTTTAATTCTAAGGGATAAAAAGAAGCTGGAAAGTTTATGAATTATGACACATTAGCACATACATGAAAAATGAGTACAATACAATAAAAATGCAAGTATGTTTATGGATGTTTTTGATGATTTCAATATATGTAATTCGACAAAAGTAGTTTATTTTTCTCCAAATATTGCAGGCCAGTCATCTTTGTAGCTTTGTGATGAGTTTGCGGCCTTTAGCGATTAATAGATCAAAATAATTGAGGCTCGTCAATCAGAAAATGATTCAACTGGGGCTAAAATAATAATGATGGACTTGAAATTGCAGGTTTTGTTTCTTGTTCTAAGAGAGATGAGTGGCCTTTAAAATCTTCAATATTATGCAAAAAAGCGTTGCAGATTCTTTGGAACATGTGTTGAGCATATTGCAAGATGTATTACGGTATTTATGTAGCAGTATATATCAGTACTGCTGTGTACACTAGAGTTACACTAGCAGTGTAAGAGGTGACTGTGTGCATCCTGCAGTTCTCAGTATTGTCACCACCTTTCAATGAAGGTGTGATTTTTCTCTTTTCTCTACAAAGCAGCTCAGCTGCCAGGAAAGATGGTCTTTAATGTAATCGAATAAGCCCCCGTTCACCTATACCTGCCTGCCAGCTCCTGTTCAACTGCACTTTTAACTCGTATTGTCTGTTACCTCCTCCACCCACGTACGGAGCAAAGTGAGAAGGTGGCATTTACCTCCCAGACTTTGTGGCTTTTCTATGTAATTAAACGATACAAAACCGTTGGCTTTTGCCTAAGCACGGTCTTCCTCGAGGAACTGGACAGACAGTGAGATTTGTGCAAGCCCATTAATTTTTGATGCTGGAAGGCTATTAAATTTCATTCATGTACGTCTGTGAGCAGCGAGGTATGTGATGTATTTTATGATGAATGGACTGACCTCTGGGGAGAACTCTTCTGCCTAAATATTCCTGAGCAGGGTTTGGGCCACGCTAGAGGAATCTAGGCGATTAAAACGTAAACGATAATTATCAAAATTAAAATTTTTGATGATATACAATCAGTGTATTTTCTTTTACAGGCCTGATTCTGATGTCTTAAGTTGAAGGTTTTCTTCCATACTGAGTGCTGATCCAGTGCTGATTTTAATATCTAAGTTCAGGGTGTGGTTCGATACGGAGTGCTGATCCGATACCGAGTCCAATATTAAAATTTGTAGCGGATACAGACTCTTGATCTGATACTGTTTCTGATGTCTGCATTCAGGGTTTCGGTCGATACTGAGTAGTGCTGTGCGATTTTCACAATTAATTTGGTTAATTTGAATTAACGTTTTCACACGATGTTAGAAATGTGACAGTCGAGTTTGTGCACTGTGATATTTTATGATAAGTTTCTTGGCTGTTAGAAAACAATTTTTTCACAGTTCTAACTATGGCAACATTTGAGTTCAGAATACTGCCACCGTTTAAGGTGGAACGGGGAAATTCGATTAAGAAGCTGGTGAAAAGATAACCAACTTCAGCCTCGTCCTCTTGTGAGCCTAAGATGACCTGTATGTTGGGGTGCTTAGTACTAGTTAGTATTACCAAATAACAGACTTGGCATCTTAAATTTAGGAGGTATTCTTTGTTTATTTAACAAATGTGTGTTTCACAGTGAAATATTAGGGTGCCTGCCAAAGCTGCTCAAAGTTGTCCAGCTTTCTGTAATGGCACACCTCTTTTTATACTGACCAATCACAGTTTATTTTAACTGACCAATTCCTTTTTTCTTCACTGACCAGTTAGAGGCTCTGTTGTGTCGCGTCTTCGCCCGCGAAGTTCGCCCAGCTGCCATGTGCGCGACACATCTAATAAAGCCTCGGCGTGACGTCTGCGGTTGTTTTTCTTCTCCTCAGTTACAGCACATCATCTCCACAAGAAGTCTGTTGAGGCCTTTACCTTTCAAATGCTGCCTCAAGCCTGAATCAGTAGATGTGCATGTGTGCTCCTTTCAAGAAACCTGTAAGAACTTTGTGGATGGCATTTTTCTTAATGTAAGGAGGTCATGCTGGCACATCATTTAAATTAAGAGTTATTTGTGAGCTTTAAGGAGCTGCTTGCTATTCTTAAAAGAATATCACTAATAAAATGGTTATTTTATGTTTGTTATGCTTTTTTTGTTTTATTTTTTTGTTATGCTTGGACAGCTAGTCCCTTGAAAGGATATTCAAATCTTTAATATTCAAATCTAATAATCTAATCTAATAATAATCTAGATTTTACTTTTTGGCAATATCGCCCAGCCCTAATACTGAGTGCTGATCCAATGCTGATTTTAATATTTGAATATGGGGCTGATACAGACTGTTGATCTGATGCTGATTCTCATTTTTAAATTCAAGGTTTTGAGTTTGTACACTGTGATAGTTTATGATGAGTTTCATGGCTGAGTTTTGTGCCAGAAGTTTCTGATAAAATTCTGAGGTCCATAAGCAAAATACTGAACATGAAAATGTTATGTTTGTTTAAGATGCAAACAAATGGATTTTAATCACTTATTTTTCCAAAACGGTTACAGTTCATTTTGAACACATTCTGATATTAATTTATCACTCATGTTTTGATGACTTATGTGTTTTCATTTAGTAATTCCAGGTAGTTGCTATGGTGTTCCTATGAGGTTGCTGTGGTTTTCTTGCTTGATTAAGCATTGTTTGGTGGTTGTTAGGTGGTTACGAAGGTGTTGATAGGCTGTTGCCATCATAGGTGGTTGTTACTAGGTTTTTGCTTTTTCTATCACAGGTGGTCGCCAAGGTGTTGCTATGCTGTTATCCAATCCCAGGTGTTTGCTTAGGTGTTGCTTGGCTTTGGCTTTGCTATCATGTGGTTTCTAATTTGCATGCTACGGTATCCCAAATGGTGTCTAATGTTTTGCTAGCCTGTTGCTATTCTATTCCAGGTGATTGATAAGGTTTCGCTAGGCTGTTGCCTTGCTATCCATATCGTTGCTAACGTGTTGCTAGACATGCTATGGTGTCCCAAATGATTGCTAGGCTGTTGCCTTGCTATCCATGTTGTTGCTAATGTGTTGATAACTTGTTGGTAGACGTGCTATGGTATCCCAATGGTTGCTAAGGTGTTGCTAGGCTGTTAGAATGGTTTTCTAGTTGGTTGCTAAGATGTTGCTAGCCTGTTGCTAGCCTATCCCAGGTGATTGCTAGTTAAAAAGAAGGTGTCACTAGTTAAAAAGCTCTATATAGTACCACATGTTCTCCATAAATCTAAAAGACCATTTCAACATACAAATACATTTTTAAGCATATAGATGTGTTTTTGCATTTTTATGGTTCTGTGTAGAGCTATTGTCTTTACTAAAGAAGCCTTGAAGAACTTTGTGTATACTAGCAAAGCGCTTTAGGTTTAAAGAGGGGGAATTGAAGCTCATGAAGCCTGTAGAGTCAAAACAGACCTCTGTGTGTTTGTGACCTCACAACCACAACTTGCTGGCAGTTTGGCTCACTATGTTCAGAGGTGAAGCCTGAAGCCAAAAAGGTAGATATTCTGATCTAATCAGCCAAAACAATTGCAATTTAAGTTGGTCACAATATTGGTCAGAAAAATTGCAATTGGACTTCCTATAGTGTATTACAGTCCGTCAGAGTGACTGTGTGGATCATGTGAACATTATAGAGGCTTTTTAAATGAAACAGTAGAAGCCATATCACCCCCTACACTTCCTGTAGTGTATTACAGTCTGTGTGGATCATATGAACATTTATAGATTGATTTTAAATGAAACAATAGATGTCATATTACCCCCCTACTAGGTGTGGGTCAGAATGTTTGAGTAGTTATGAAATTAAAATATAGTATATAGTCGCTAACTCAAGATCATTGTATGTAATGAAATTAACATTCAGTATCATTCAATTTATCTGTTTTTGTATCAGAAAACTTCTTGCAAACGGGCTGTTTTTAAACTTAATGTAATGAGGTTCAATGTTAAAAATGCTGTTTTAATTTAGTGACCAGGCTGCCCTCAAAGTCAGTTGACTTTTTTTTTACTAATTAACAATGTAATTGTAAGTTAACAGAACAGAAAATTATACTAATTATTATTATTATTACTATTATATTTCACATTGTTTATAGCTGCTTCTTTCCCTATATATCAGGTTTATGATGGACGTTTTAAGTGACAGTTAAACTGAATTGTTAAATTATTAACAGTGGTGTCCGAAGCGTGCAGACTGGCTCTCTTACCTGCACAGGTAGCACCTGGGAATGGAAATGAGGAAGGGCATGTGTGCGTATGTATGCAAACCTTTACTACTGTGCTTGCAAGGCCCTCAGGTTTCAGTATAGTAGGTTTTTAATTTAAAAAGAGACAAGCTTTATTCTTTTCAAGGCTTAGTTTTCTTTAACCCCATTAAAGCGGCGGTGTTATTTTTTTTTTTTTTAATGTGCTAAATTGTTTTTGATTAGTAATGAATTGACATCAGATAGACCTATATGAATGAAACATTGCTAATTTGTTTCTAATTAGTTATGAATTTATTATTTATCATGCCTGCATAGTAGTTGGAAAATAAACCAATAATAAACTTGTAGTTTAAAGGGAAATTCCACTGATGTTTCAAAGTTTCTGCCAAGTTCACTGTGTGAGGTGTAGAAGGAGAGATTCAGAGTGGGTTTGTTGTGAAATTGTTCAGATGTCTTTACAGTAGTGGTGATGGGAACCAGGGGGCGCCATGACTACAACGCAAATATAAACTTTTTATATAAATATAAATATTTTATTTACTGTACAGAATCACCAGAGAACCTACAAGAGTCATCAGGCAGTGAATTCATAACCATTTCATGTAGTAACTATCTGTGAGGGAGCTTTTAGAGGTGGACGTCTGGTTCCTATTACCACCACTGTGAATAGTTCTGACTCTAAGTTTCACTAGAACAGGGCATGTCACACCAAACCGTTCTGTTTACATCATAGCTTCTTAATTATGCAGAAATCTTGGAAATTTGGTTGACTTCTCCTTTAGGTAGTTACTATTAAGGCTAGGGATATTTTGTTACAGATTCAATGTGAGATTTTACTACCCATGCATTGTTTGTGTGTGTGTGTGTGTGTGTGTGTGTGTGTGGGACTGCAGCAGAAACCAGTCTGACCTGTTTTGTGGCCGCCAACATTAGAGCAGGAGGGCAGAAAAGGTGTTGGATTTGTCTGAGAGCGTTTGGCCCATTAGCGCTAATACAACTATGACGAGTGTGTGGTGGAGCAGCGATCGGTTTTGGTTTCTGAAAATGAGACCGTGTTAATTAAACTTAGAGCTGAAGGCCACTGTGACCTCATCTTAACCAAAGCTGCTGAACAGTTCTTCAGTCTAGTGGGTCAGAGAGCTGTTGGCGTGTGAAACTGAGCTGAGCTGAACTGTTGTTTTCATTTCTGTTTTAACCAAAGAAACTGCTCCAGTACTTTCCCATTTGTTTCAGGGAAGCAGGGAGGAAGTGAATGGGGTGTGATGGCGGGTTATTTGTTAGACAGATTCGTGTGGTAGCTGCAGACGGCAGACACTGTGGTTATGGGTGTGGTCAGGTACACCAGCCTTTGTCTAGAGAAGCTCCAGCTGTCGGTGCAAGTTACTGTTCTTAATGCAGCCAAACAGGTCAGCAGCTATCAGGCATCACTCGTTCTGCATATTCCATCAAATATTGTTTTGAATACTCTATAACAATAAGATGAGCTCAGTACACTTCACCCCAAGCAAACTGAACAATTATTCTTATCCTTGATTTTATAATTCAGATTCAGATTCCTTTATTGATCCCAGGGGGAAATTGCAGTTGTTACAGTTGCAGCCATTTATGTAAAAATAAACACTTTACTAATAATTTAAGACAATATAGAGAAATTTACAGTATGTACACCAGATTTAAGTACTTAAGAATATAGTACGGTGGCGGTGATTTTGTAATATGAAGTATTATTATAAGTATATTAAGTAATATGAAACATCAGGTATAAAGCAGTTACTATTATTAAATTATTTAAATTAAGTTAGTGTACTACTATTAACCTTAATAATAAGTATAATAACAATAATGACAAAAAATCATGGCTGGTACTTTTTTTTTTTTACCTTGTGTAAGGCTCCCTAGGGTTTTGAGAGGCTTTACATAACGTTGTTGTTGTATTATTATTATTATTGTTATTATTATTATTATTATTATTATTATTATTATTATTATCATCATCATCAAATCAACAATAAGAATATATTTAATTTTCTATAACAGTTCCAAAGGCTCTGATTTGCACTGAGCAAATTGAAGAATTATTCTTATTTTTGATTTTATATTTCTACTACAACTAATAGAATTAATAGTAATAATATTATTAATAATTACTTCTGTAACTTGTGTAAGGTGTCCTAGGATTTGAGAGACTTTAATTTAAACCTTTTATTGCTGTTAGTCCTTCTTCTCCTTCATCTTCTTCTCCTCCTTCTTCTCCTCGTCCTTCTTCTTCTTCTCTTTCTCCTTCTTCTTTTCCTCATCAAATCAATGTTTTTTTTTAATATTGTATGAGAGTTTGAAAAGCTCAATATGCTTCACCAAAAGCAAATGGAAGAAAAATATTCGTATTGGTTGTATTATAATAACAACGCGATAGTATGTTGTATTTTGATATTTTTCAGTATGTTAAATTCAGCAAATAATCAAGTGCACAATAAATTAGCAGAAAAAATGTCCTATTTAAAGGACCCAAATCATGAAAAACTGAACCTTCCTCATTTTTCTGAAAGAAGAGTTTGATGTAGCTGCCTGTATAAACATTGCTAAAGTTTTGCTCCCCAGTACATACAGTCTATATATGTTTTTGTGATGTTCACACACATCCTTCTACTGAGCCTCCAGCAGTTTAGCCCCTCCTACTTGAGTGCTTCATCTTAGGCTGCTTTTAAATGGTGCACAAAACAAAGCAGCCTGTTGGAACCGAGCTCATTTACATATCAGTCTTAAAGGCACAGTAACAGAAATAACCTGTTTAATTAGTTAGGTAATTAATATAAAATAGAGAGGTTCAAAAGTTGAGAAAAATAATATATTTTTAACAAGCCATTTAATTTGATTAGAGGTGTTTTAGGACAGCAAAGTATGTGTCGTTTTTCTATGTACGTTGTAGCATATAAATCAAATTTTAGTTACTGTGATGTAAATTTTTGTCTCCTATGCAAAAATGAAGCTGTAGTTTCCTAAAACTGCTTTATTTTGCCTTGTGGGTGTGGCAGGAGTTTTTGGATGTGCTTGTTTAATTGAATTCTGGTCCAATTGAGTCTGAATTTGGCATGTCCTCACAGGTATTCGGGTTTTGGTGGACGCACGAGAGAAATTGCACATCCCGTGGGGCGACCCATCTAACCAGGAACATGGAGAGACCGTCATGGCCTTCGACACACGCTCTTCCAAAGTGCTGCAGGGCACGGTGGAGACGAAGGTGTTCATGCAGTACCTGGCCTCCATCCGCTCGCTGTGGGCGGACAGCGGCATCCAGCATGCCTACGACCGCCGCAGAGAGTTTCAGCTGGTAAGTCGGAAGAAACTGTTAAAGCCATAGTTTGGCCACAAATCAGATTTGCAGTTTTGGTACCTTTTAAGTTTATTCTTACAGCACCTTCCATACACTGCTGTCAGTCAGAGTGCTTCACAATGAGAATATACAGAGTCGTTTAGGAAGTAAACGAGAATAGAAATGAAAACTTTAATTTAAAAGAGAAAATCAATCAATTAACAATCAAATTAGAGATTCAAAATAAGGATAATAAAATGCCATAAACTGAGCTGAAAGCTGTTAATAATGCACTGTGCAGTGTCTGGGCTCTTCTTATGCTCTTGTGGTCCATTTAAGAGCAGCTAATGGTCTGAGAGTTCTGCTCAGCTCATCGCTGCAGCAGATCAGATAAATATGCTACTCTTCACCATTTAAGACATTTATAGAGCAACTTTTAGTTCCATCCACGCGGGCTAATTGGTTGAGAGGGGTTCAAACTGTACTGTTATTTCGCCATAACATCATGGGTTTTCCACAAACTCTGTATCACTCCACTTAGACGCTGTTGCTAAGCAACGACTGACAGCTGTAGGAGATGCTTAAGCCATTTGAACGTTTTAACTTCTTACTTTGCCACAAACAGAAAACGGACACTTAATATCACATTTGACTGAAAGCTGATTTGGTCAGACTCTGAAGATGAGACGACGCTAAATTCCCAAACAGACTGGCTGGAACAAAACAACATTAATACTGATCTGGAAAAAAAAACAACAACAAAACTGAGCTAATCTTGATATTGGGTCAGTTTTATGGGTCAGTCTGATTTGGTCCGACTCTGAAGATCAAACATGTTTGGCGAGTGGTATTGGGTTAATTTCTGGCTGATTCCAGGTTGTTTAGCTGGTCTTCTGTCACAGCTGTCGATTGAAAAGCTGCTCAGTGGAGATGACAGTTTGGGAATTTAGTGTAAGGAGCTGGAGAATGAACTGCCGGCTGTGCAGCGAGTGGGCAGAGCTTGTTACTCTGACGTAGCAACAAGCTGCTTGTTAACGAACTATAATTTGGAGGAAGGAACTGAACATTAAAACATTAAACACAGCGTTCACGGCCCAATTTATTAATTTCTTACTTTATTTATTTAACTGTTGTATTAAAGCAATAGAACACTCGAGGAGTGTGTTCTCGCCAGTAACATCATGGCATGATGATCTACGCCGACCAAATCACAGCCGTGATGTTATTTCGCGATAACACACTCCCTCTCGGGTTCTATTGCTTAAGTAACGGCTCCTTAAAGTCTTTTCTGGAACAGAGTGGTGAGTCAGTTTAAGGATGTAAGAATCGGGGGAGGGTGTGTTCCTTCTTTTACTCCTAGTGAGATTCTGGCAGATGAATTCTGAACCAGTTGATGGTCTTTTTTTGCTGAGTCCAATTAGGTGACCATTATGGTGATCAATTCTGTTGGAAATGAAAATGTGGATGAGGTTCTCCAGGTCTGCCCTAGTCAGAACATGTTCTTCCTTCCAGCGCTGCTGTCAGTGGCAGCCTTTCCAGTAGCTGTCTTTTCTTTTGTGTACTTTTTTTGCACTTTTTCCTTACTTTTTTTCTCTGTACACTTATATTGCTAATCAGTGACTATAAAGGTCATTTTATCTGACATCTTAAAAGTTTGAAACAAAGCCGTGCATGTTTTTAAGTAAAGGTATCAAGTTATTAGTACAATTATGTGTATTCAGTGCAATGAGCTGCATTAAGTCATTGTAACAGTAAATACAGCAGTATTGCTGGGCTGTATATGAGCAATGACTGGGTTTCAGAATAAAAAGAATATTGTTTGCTTCAATCCATACAGTCCATATGTGTTTGGAAATTAAGCTGCAAAAACAACCCATTTTGAATTAATTGTTTTTGTGATGTCACAGAAAACAAAGTATTTTTTTCTACATATTTTCTGTTTCTGCCTTTTCTACATTTAGCAGTGCAACCCTGCCCACTCACTGAAGTTACAAAGAACTTAAAAATGAATTATGACCACACATATCCCTACATGACAAACTGTTATATATAAACATGGAGAGAAGGATGGACTAAAGTCTATTGCACAACTGAAAAGGGAAGTAGCAGCAGTTTAATTGTTTTATTTATTTATTTTTATTTTCTCCTTGTTATACATAGTGCTGTCTTAAAAGCTTTGCTCTACTGTCAATTAGCTTTACTTTAAATTTTGATAATATATTACAGATACTTGACTTCCATAAATTGAAATTGTGTCAGCTTTCAGTTTATGTAATAAAACATCAATACTTGACATCAGAGTATTGATAGTGTTACCACACAGAATATCGCCATACTCTGCTGTATGGATTTTATCTCTCATCCTTGTATGTTACACTGTATATAAGCATGCACAAATTTTACATAAACATGGACAAAAAGATGGATTAAAGTCTGTTGCGCAACTGAAAAGGTAGTAGCAGACATCTTAAAGCCTGAATTTTGCTGTGTTATATATGTAGCACTGACATAAATTACTTTGCTTAGTTTAGATAATAAAACATTGATACTTGGCATCCATCTATTGATGTTTTATTACAGTATTGCCACACTAAATATCACGGTACTGCTGTATAGATGCTGTATAGATTTTTACTTTAGATTTGGATAATAAACTATCGATACCTGGCATGTGTATTGATAAAATATTGCCGCACAAAATGTCATGATACTCTGCTAAATCGATTTTATTTCCCATCCCTACATGATGCGCTGTATATAAACATGCACAAATTATACATACACATGGATAAAGTTGGATTGAAGTCTGTTGCACAACTGAAAAGGTAGTATCTGGCGTCTTAAAGCCTGAAAGTTCTCCTTGCTAATTAGTGAAGTATGAACTTCCACTACTCATTAGCTACGTCAGCCTCGTTGCTTCTGTAAAACTAAACCTAAAGAAGCAAAGTACATTTGTGAAAATAATGCAAATGTGTGTTTTCACTGAAGTATGGCTGTAGTACTAATGTTGTTTTCTATACTAAAACCATGTTGGAGCGCAGAGGCTCTGATTTGAGCGAGTCTCCAGCATGATGCTGCAGACATGGTTGTTTGGGTGACACTCGCTGCCTTGTTTTCCCCCTAGAGTCACGGCTGAGTTTTCACAGAAACACAGCATGAACTTGGCCTGAAAGCTCTGCAGACTGACCTGCAAGGCTGATGTTTATATCAGGGAGGATGTGTAAACCGCAGTGCTTCTACACTCGGGCCTCGACCGCCAGCCTGACATTTTTCATCTGAAGTCGGCCTGAAAAGCTGCAGCAGAGTTTATGCATGTTTATTAAAGCCAGTCAGCTGGGATGGAACGTGCAGTTGTTTCCTGTTTTACGTTCAGCCGGATTTGCAAATGTTCCATCCTTTTTATTTTTATATGTATTATTTAAGTTTTTCCCAACTAATCCTATTACATATGATTACTCATCAAAGCCTGATATCAGTCGAGCTTCAGCACGCGATTTCTGCACTTCTCCAAATACTCTCAGTTCCTGATGGGTGAATTCCCCATTTTTTAAAAAGCAGTAGACTGCGTGAAAATGAGTCTTAGCTTATGTTCTGGAAGTAGTGACTACGTTGGACATGTGCCAGGTTAGCTTTTTTACTAGTTTTATTAATAAGTTCTTACACCTTGTAATGCACCTTCTATTAAAGGGCCCATACACTACATTTTTCTTGTATTTGATATTTTTCCAAATCCCCTTAAAACATGTGCTTTTCATGTACTAAAAACAATCAGAATTAATTTTCCAACCTCTCTCTATCTCTTACTGTGGTGGTTCCAAAACCTACTTTTTCATATTCTTCACAACTTCATAAGCTACATTCAGAAGTTGGGTGTCATATGAGTCTGTAACTGTCTTCTTTCCAGTTAAATAGATGGGTGATGGGTCATTTTAAACCCTTGCAATAAAAGAAGCTGAACTTCCAATTTTTTTTGAAAGTCAACCCATACTTTCGCATATGGCTATCAGTCTTGGAGGCTCAGTCACATTAACAGCCTGTTTAAAGAAACAACAAAATTAAACAGTGGGTGTCTTGTTGCGACTGGTTTTGGCATATAAATGCTCAAATGTTTTAAGTTGACTTTAAAGGAAGCAACTACAATAAAATAGAATATGAAAAGTAGAATATGGGCTCTTTAACCAGTTATTCTCTGTCTGAATTTGTGACTATCATAATGCAGATTATTCACTAACTGCATGAAATAAATGTAAATTATTTTATTTTATTTATTTATTTATTTATTGTAAAAGCTCCCCTCATTTACAATAAAGGTGTTTTATGATCTACACGTTGCTATATGCTTACAATTTCAAGTCAAGTCAAGAGGCATTTATTTACAACACGGTGCAACAAGGAACAAAGTGCGAACATGCAGACATAGTGTGCAAACAAAAAATTAAACTAGAAACAATAAATACAGTAAATTAAACAGACATTAAACAGGGCAGTACAGCACTGATATAGCGCTCATTCTGGACATGAGGTAGTGAGAATAAAGTGCAGAGATATTAACATACTGTTATCTGTGAGTCACGCAGTCAGTTGACATACATAAACACTGCAGTTACTGGGGTAGAAAAAACCTGAGCAGAACAGTGAAAACACAGTGTAGCAGCAATGATCGAGATGGTGCAAGTGGAGCATCAAAAGAGGTGTGTGTGTGTGTGTGTGTGTGTGTGTGGAGTATGGTGGGGGCAGGGGTTAGCTCAGTCCTTGTGAGTTTAAAATCCTAATTGCTTGAGGAATAAAGCTGTTGCAGAGTCTGGCAGTGGTGGCACGGATGCTCCGGTACCCTCTGCCAGGTGGAAAAAAGTCTGTGTGAGGGAGGGATGGGGTTGTCTATAATGCTAGTGGCTTTCCGGATACAACGTGTGGTGTAGATGTCCGTGATGGAGGGGAAAGAGACCCTGATAATCTTCTCAGCTGTCCTCACTATACGCTGTAGGATCTTGCAGTCTGAGGCGGTGCAATTCCCAAACCAAGCGATGATGTTGCTGCTCAGGATGCCCTCCACGGACCCCCTGTAGAACATGGTGAGGGTGGGAGGGGAGAGATGAACCAGTGATGTTCAGTGGGGGGGTCACCTTGCATTCTTCGGAAGTCATCCATCTCCTTAGTTTTTTCTACATTCAGAGACAGGTTGTTGGCTCTGCGCCAGTCCGTTAGCCGCTGCACCTCCTCTCTGTATGCTGACTCGTCGTTCTTGCTGATCAGACCCACCACAGTCGTGTCATCAGCGAACTTGATGTGGTTTGAGCTGTACTTTGCAGTACAGTCGTGAGTCAGTAGAGTGAACACCACTGGACTGAGCACACAGCCCTGAGGTGCACCGGTGCTCAGTGTGGTGGCGCTGGAGATGTTATTTCCTATCCTGACCAACTGAGGTCTCTCAGATAGGAAATGCAAGATCCAGTTACACAAGGAGGCGTTCAGGCCCAGCAGGCTCAGTTTTCCAATAAGCTGCTGAGGAATGATGGTGTTGAACGCTGAACTGAAGTCTATGAACAGCATTCTGACGAAGGTGTCTTTATTGTCTAGTTGGGAGAGAGCCAGGTGGAGTGTGGCGGAGGTGGCGTCGTCTGTTGAGCGGTTGGGCCGATATGCAAATTGCAGTGGGTCCAGTGAAGGAGGAAGCTGGTCTTTAATGTGCCTCATGACGAGCCTCTTGAAGCACTTCATGATGGGAATGAGTGCAATGGGACGGTAGTCATTGAGGCAGGAGACTTCTTTGGCACAGGGATGATGGTGGACTTGAAGCATGTTGGAACGATTGCAGTGCTCAGAGAGATGTTGAATAAGTCCGTGAGAACATCAGACAGCTGTTCAGCGCATTCTCTGAACACTGCCTGGTATGCTGTTGGATCCTGGTGCTTTTCGTGGGTTGACTGTGTAGAGTTCTCCGCATATCAGCAGTGGACAGTACCTGTTCACTTTGAGGAGGTGTGGTTTTCCTCACCGTTGTGCCGTTCTGTGCCTCAAACCGAGCATAGAAGTTGTTAAGCATGTCTGGAAGGGAGGCATCACTGTCACAAGCAGGTGGAGGTGACTTGTAGTTTGTGATGGCCTGGATGCCCTGCCACATGCGCCGTGTGTCAGCAGTGTTTTGAAAATGATGATGAATTTTCTTTGAGTAGGCACAGTTAGCCTCTTTGATGGCCTAGGAGAGCTTGGGTCTTGACTTGAAAGCCCTGTCGCAGGTTCTCAGCAGCATGCGCACCTCTGCAGTCATCCATGGTTTCAGGTTGGGGTGAGTTGTGACTGGTTTGGAGACAGTAACATCATCAATGCACTTGCTGATGTAGCCAGTCACTGATTCTGTGTACTCCTCCAGGTTGATGGAGTCACTAGTAGTTGCTGCTACTCTGAACATTTCCCAGTCAGTGTGCTCAAAACAGTCCTGAAGAGCAGAGAGAGCTCCTGGCAGCCAGGTTCTCACTTGCTTCTGGTCTGGTTTGGCATGTCTGATGAGCGGTCTGTATGCTGGAATAAGATGTAGTCTGACTAGCCGTAGTGGGGGCGGGGCTCGGCCCTGTACGTGCCGGGGATGTTTACGTAAACAAGATCCAGCATGTTAGCCCCACGGGTTGCAAAGTCCACATACTGATTAAATTTGGTGAGCACAGACTTCAGATTAGTGTGGTTGAAATCACCGGCAACAATAAACAGTCCATCTGGGTTTGTGTTCAGGAGGTCGCTGATAGCGCTGTACAGCTCAGTCAGTGTGGCGTTAGCATTAGCACTGGGAGCTATATCCAGCAAACTTATCTCTCTAGGCAAATACAATGGCCTGGCTCTGACAATCGCAAACTCCACGAGCGGTGATCAGTGACTGGAGACTAGCGCTGCATTTTTACGCCATTCAGTGTTGATGTAAAGACACAGTCCTCCACCTCGAGTCTCACCGCACAGCTCAGCGTCTCTGTCCGCATGGAAGCACAGCAGGCCATCGAGCTGAATGGCTAAGTCCGGAGTGGGGTTCGTCATCCTGTCTCCGTAAAAACGAAAACACAGCAGTCTCCGAACTCACGCTGGGTCGCCTGCCGAATCCGGAGGTAGTCCAGTTTATTTTCCAAGGAACAAACATTAGAGAGAAGGAATGATGGAACGGCTGGCCTATATGAGGTATGGGAAAGGTTCAGTAGGGGGACTAGCTCAATAGTACTCCCCTCAAACTGAGAGGCAGCTGAGTAGAGCAAGTCAAAAGTGTAGTTTGATGGCCTTGCGTCCTAGGACTTGCCTGTACTACTGTCAAGCCGGGGCAACATTTTAACTACTGTTTATTTTGGTTTGCACAGTTTTTTTTTTTTTTTTTTTTTCATTTTGTCTTCACGATTGTAAATAAATCGCTCACTCTTTGAAAAGAACCACTCAGTCATCTTGTCTTCAACCTGCATCCAACTTCCACATACCATTCAGTCACAACCTACCCGGTGACTTTGTGTCTCATCACGGGCTTCGGTAAGGCTTCGTCATAAAAACGTGTAATAGAATCGGCTGCTGTTGGAATAGTAGTGTGTTTACCTGCGCATAATAATCCGATAACTGCAGGAAATCAGATTTTGTCAGTAATCTGATCAAAGCATTTACATGCACTTGTGTAATCAGATCATGGGGAAACCAGCCAAAAAACTCACAGAAGACGTGATGTAAATGTAACATAAAACTCGAACTTCATGCTGCAGCTATTTTTCTAAAAGTTGTGCCGCTTTACCTGTAAATATGAACGTACATAATTTCGAAGATAAGGATATTTGAATCCTTCGTTACATGTTTGGGGTTTGCACCTCTATGAAAGTTTTGTTGCCTCTCGTGACAGCACTGCTTCTTTATTTCTGGTACCACCTTCTGTTCTCATGCATACAAAGACTGAGAAATCCAATAGAAATCCTTGTAAGAGTTTACATGCACTGAGTAATCTGACTACTGGGCTAAAATCCAGCCTCTCTATCGGATTTCTAGATCAGTGTGGTGTTAATTTGATCTTTTGAATAATCAGATAACTGCAGAAATATGATTATGATCAGATTATTGAGTGTGCATAAACACACTCATATTTAAAGTGGTGGTTCGGCATTTACACCCCCTGTTTTGGCAGGTGTGCAGTTGATCACGTGATGTTTTGAGCGATTACTAGAGCTTGACTGACATGAATATTCTGTGACCAAGACCAGCTCTGATTATAAGCTGCTGAAAATTATGATTAACAGTAATATGTCCTCTAGGCCTGTCAGTCATTTTAGCTGATGATTGTCATATAAGGTCTTAAAGGTCTGGTATGCAGGATTTAGGAAGGTCTTATCAAAATAGAATATATTAAAGAAAACCATGTTTACATTGGTCTATAATCACCTGTAAACTACGAATCGTTTTTTAGCTTAGAATAAGCTATTCATTTCTACAAAGAGCAGCTCCTCTTTCAGCAGGAGCCCAGAACAAAACCGAACACTGGCTCTAGAAGGGCGCCTTTCACGATTTTACGCCTGAATTTGTAGGCGCTGTAGCTTCGGTTGGAAGGCATATAAAGAAGAATCGGTGGTTGCTGCTGTGACCATTTTGTCTTGTGAGAAGTTTGAAAGCCCAAATTTTGAAAAATGGCGGATCAAACTTATTATTTAGCACTAGGATTGCAAAGGGGTGGAAAATTTTCGATAAATTTCCAGTAAATTACCGGTAACTTTCCATGGGAACTTTGGAAATATTCCAAAATGTAAACTTTCCGTGACAGTTTTGGGAACTCTGTGAATTTATGGGAATTTATTGGAATTAATAGGAAATATTGGATAATTTAAAGGAACTATATCATACACTATCATCAATGTACCATTTCTTGTCAACAGCAGACATGAAGGCATAACGATACAAATAATAACTGACACATAGTTGCAAGCAGAACTTTATAAATGCTTAATTCTTTCATTGAACAATCAAAAGTTCAATCAAAAAACAATAAAACGAATGCAACTCCTACTTTTTGCTTAAGTTTCAGGCTTCTTCCTGAACCTCGGTAATCCTTCATGTTCACTTCATCATCAGTAACATCTGACTCCTCTTCCTCTGTGTCAGGGTTCAGCCTAGTTGAGGATGGCTCTAGAGAAATTTGAGGCACTTATTGATATGTTGCTGCAGCTTTGTGGCATTCTTTTCATACCTCTTTCCACAATATTTACACAAAAACAAAGCCTTTCCATCCACATTAGCTGGTGTGAAATGTCGCCACACATCAGATGATGTACGTGGCATTCTTCTGTTAAATAAAATGACAGTGTAAAAACACTAAAGCTAATGGTCTTCAAAGTGTTAAATAATAAGTGTTAATTCTTGGTTACAGAAAACCATTGAGGCAAAAAAATATAGGTAGCTAGCCTATGCTAGCCATGGGAAGCTAACCTCTTTCTAGGCTGCTAGCCTTGGTAAACTAGTCTCTTAAATGAAATTGCTCATTAAGCTTTTCTGATTTACCAGACAGCAATCAACTGTGACATTACACCTTAATTTAATAGTTGCTTAAATATTTAATTTCTATTATTGTCAATAAAAATATGAGCCTCTCAAAACTTACCTGACTTCAGGTAGTCCTTTGGTCCAAGTGTGTGCTTTCAGTAGTGGTAAGTGTCAGGTTTCTAGAAATTATTTGGACATAATGCTGTACGTGTGATGGAGGAATGCACAGTGCATGCAGGAGGCGTGGTCTCAATAGCCCCTCAGTGTGTAATGTGCCGTGGATTGAAGAGCAGCTTTGCTGTTTTGGTATCATATCTAATTATTTTAGCCAAGATTATGCTTCAGTACATTTTTTACCAACTAGATGTAAGTTTCTCATCTTTAGCTTAGAATATTTACATTTTGTTCCCATTTTATTCTCGTTAATTCCTGTGGTAAATTTCCCAACTTTTGAAAATTCATTTTGCAACCCTATTTAGCACAAGAAAAAGAAAAGGATGGTGAATCCCCACCGACTAAGAAGAGAAAACATGAAGCAGCAAAACAAAATCAGGACAGACGGCATCAAAAAATCTGACGGCCACTGTAGGTTCTACTACTCGCTTGGAAAGGGAGGGGTAAGAGAGGGTGAATCCTCACTGACTAAGAAGAGAAACCATGAAGCAAAACGAAATCAGGACAGACAAGAAAAGTTGCTCCTATGTCTCTGAATTCATCTCAGCGTTGTTTGTGTGTTAATGAACTATGTTGGTGTTTTATGTTCAGATTATAATATAAGAAAAAAGCTATCGATTGTCAGCCACTCATTATCAGTGGGATTCTTGTCGATACCAGTTAATCCTGCAAGACCACAATATTGGCCAATATAATCAGCCAACTGATGCATCGTTCAGTCCCTACAGGTTACATGTGGAGATGCGCTTTGATATCAGAATCGTATCCGTTTCGGCAGATAATTGCTTTTAAAGTGTTCCAGGCTGATATTTGATGTGTATATTATATAGAAGTTGGTGGTGATACTGGGCTGCTTCACTAATGTTTCCAGTGTCTTCACTTTACTGCTTTTGTAAATTCACAGAAATTAATTAAAAGTAAATTTTTTAATTTAGATCACATACAGATTAGTTTAATCTCAATTTGTACATTTTCTATATCAGGATCACCAGAAATGTGCATGAAAAACACTGGATATCGGCATTAGGGCACAATTCCCATATTAGTCCTTCCCCAATTACATACGTGCTTGCTTTATTTATTTGTTTGTATAATTAGTCATAGCAATTTTTGTGATTGAAAAATTGTGTGGCGCTGCTGAGGCTTTTTTTGTTGTTCCACCTTATCAAAAAACTGAATCTCATGTTAAGATATGAACTGTGAAAATGTTTTCAAGTAACCTGTCTGTTTTTTCCATGTCTTCCACCTTTTAATTCACAATAAGTGGTGATATAAACAGTATGAGAGTGTTTTGTCCATATTGTGTAGCTCTGAGCTGAAGCTGCCTGGGCTGGTTGGGCTGATGTGAGGTTTTAAAAACACGCTGGTCAGGACAAGAGAAAACACTATGCTGAGCAGGACGCAGATCCACACTTATAACACCGCAAAGTTCTGCACAGGAACCCAAACCAGAGCTTTTTTACAGTTCACTCTGTGGGATAGTTTCTTTAACTAAACACTAGAAGCCATATTGCCCCCTACACTTCCTGTAGTGTATTAGTCTGTCAGAATGACTGTGTGGATTATATGAACATTATAGAGCACATTTTAAATGAAATGGTAGAAACCATATTGCTCCCTACACTTCCTGTAATGTATTAGTCATTGTAGCCCTAGTGAATAAGCAGTTAAACATAATATTTAATTGTTTTTCTTCTTGTTTTTGAGCTGTGGCCAGTGGTAAGCAAAATGTGCCAGCTTTTGTTTTACTTTACTCCCCGCCCCCCAGCACAGTTTTACTACAGGTTCTGATCATTTGCATTTGAGCTTGCAAAGCCTGTTGTGGGGAAAGACCAGAAAACAAAACACTTTTGTGTTCAGTAATCCACAGACCATGTGTGCCGAGTGCAAAACATATCAGGCTTCCTGCTTCATGCTTTACAGCAGGAACTCCCAAAAAAAAAAAAAAAAATCTGTTCAGTCCACAAAGAAAGCGCGCACACATAGACACACATACATCTATGTACATACACTGACCAGGCATAACATTCTGATCACCTCCTTGTTTCTACACTCTTTGTCCATTTTATCAGCTCCACTTACTGTATAGCTGCACCTTATAGTTCTACAGTTACAGACTGTAGTCCATCTGTTTCTGTGATACTTTGTCAGCTTCCTTTTACCCTGTTCTTCAGTGGTCAGGACCCCAATGGATCCTCACATAGCAGGTACTATTTGGGTGGTGGATCATTCTCAGCACTGCAGTAAAACTAATGTGGTAGCGGTGTGTTAGTGTGTGTTGTGCTGGTACGAGTGGATCAGACAAAGTGGTGCTGCTGGAGCTGCTGTTGTATATGTAATAATATTAGATCCAATACGTACAGTACTGTGTGGATATCAGAGCCCACCCTACTTTTATTTGTTTTCCAGCCAAAACAGCCATTGAGTAGTTTTTCAGGGGACCCGATCTTAGATAATGCACTTGCATCAACAGTTAGAAAGTCAAATGAAAGTAAATGGAGATACCAGGACTTTCCAACACTGAAGTTTCTGAGGACTCCGCCGACTCCAACAACCACCGGGAAAAACCTTGTAGAACACCAAAACTGCCACAGTCAGATAAACAGCACTTAAAAGCTTTCATCTTTGAGAGAGAGGAGAAAAACGAGCTGCTTCAGATCTGAAAACATACACAGGTGTTTGTCCATCCTTCCACTGTGAGAAGACCACTCAGCGCTGTGGGTCTGAAAGGATGTCTATCTGTTTAAGAAGAACCTCACTGAGAAAAGGAGACGGAAGCAAAAAGAACACCATTTAGCACTAAAGCGTCGAAAATCCACATCCGAGACGTGGAGTGAAGATTTATTGACTGATGAGCTAAATTTGTATCTGGGATCGTGAGAAACAGGAAGTGCAACTAAAGTCTAAGACTGAACTTTTTGCAGATTGTTTGAGACACTGAAAGTGAGCCTTCTGAAAAGAACAGAAGCTGTAATAAAGACACTAAATACTGAGAAATCTGGTGATATATTTAGTTATTGAGGCTTCGGTGTCATTTCCTGATGAATGTGTTCTGGTTTTTATGTCCTGAATGGCTGTTTTGACTTGAAATAAATGAGGGGTGGTTTCTGACTTTCACACTGGACAAAATATTTAAGTATGTAATACTTTATGCAATAATAGTACTTATTTACATATATTATGTATATATTGTGTCTGTTAATGAAATTTTAATACTTTTTGAGCGCATTGTAAATAGCAGTTTTCAACTTCAAATAAATAAGGAGATTACAGCTGCAACTAACGATAATTTTCATTGTCGAGTAATCTATTGATTATTTTCTCGATTAATCGATTATTTGTTTGGTCTATAAATTGCCTGTGGTTAAAAATTGTTTAAATATTTTCCAAAGTCCAAGATGCTGTCCTCATTTTTTTTTTTCCCTCCACACCCAAGAGATATTCAGGTTCGTGTCACAGAGTGGTCAAGAAACTAGAAAATATTCAAATTTAAGAAGCAGGAATCAGAATTGATTACTTTTGTCTTTATTCCTAAAAATGATTAATCGGTTACCAAAATAGTTGCAGATTAATTTAATAGTCGACAGCTAATCGATTAATTCTTGCAGGTCTATTGGAAATGCAAAGTTTGATGTTTTTATAGTATCTACATGTTCTAATTAAAAAATACTTGTACTCTTTCGGTTCTAAAATATGAACTGTGGGTCCTGTATTTCAGCTCTCTGCTTCCCTCCCAGCTTCCCCACTCTACTCCTCCCTTTCCTGGCTATTGCATAATCCTAATTCACAGGCCTTAGCCCTCCCTCTCCCCCCACACGGCTGCTCTCTCTCGCACTGATCTCCGCTGCCCTCTCTCTGTTCCTTTCTGTGTGTGTATTAGAGTGACATCACTCTCGTTTACTATCCTTTCAGGTTCACGCTAGAGCTGCACAGTATAAGGTTTGTTTAAAGAGCCCATGTCATGGGAAAAACAAGTTTTCCTCACCTTTCGGAATAAAATAGTCGAAAATTGACAAAAAAGCCTGTTTGGATTGAACTTTATCCTTATTTTAACCCTGATTCGCTCCTTCCGACAGTTATTAAATGTCTGAAGTGATAACAGTGCTTACAGTATGTGAATAAATGTATTTGCAATAGTGTTTTACCCATGTTCTGCAACCTAAAGACTAAGAGATTTACAGTTTTGGAGATTCCTTGGAATTTGATTTCGGTGGTAAAGCCGGTACAGTGTTCAGTGTAATAAGACCAAAAGTAGGGCTGAATGTCCGATTTGTGGAAAATATCTAATTGCAATTTTTCCACCTAATATTGCAACTGCCGTTTAAATTGCGATATATTTTTTAAAATTGAGATTCATTACTGACTTTTTTGGGCCATGAAGACCAGAACATCCACCTTTTTTTGGCTTGAGGCTCAACCCCTGAATGCAGTGTGTCAAACTGCCCGTAAGTTGTGGTTGTGATGTCACAACACATGGAGGTTTGGTTGCCTCTGTAATTGATCTCACTCACAAGCAGTTCACAAACTCTTATTAGGTTCTGTTCACTGAATAAAGACTTCAAGGGTTCTTTAGTAATGACCGTGGTTGTTTGTATAACTATAAGGACTCAGACCCATTTGCATGCATAAAAATTTCTCTACAAGTTAAAATGGTTCTTTAGATTGATGGAGAATATTTTGTATGTGTTTCTATATAGAACCTTTTTGAAGGTTCTGTGTAGAAGGTTCTGTAGATGTTGTGCAGTAACGTTGCAGAAAAGTACCACATTTAAGTGAGCTTTCTGTAGAGGATGTGTTTGTCTTTGATCAGAATGTACGTGACCAAATCATAAGGCAAATTATTCAGTAACTGTGTGAAATAAATGTAAATGTATTTTATTTCTTTATTTTGTTAAAGCTCTCTCAGATGAATAGGACATGTTTTATGATCACACACATTGCTCTATGTTTACAGTTTACTGCTGAAAGACAAAAAAAAGTTACTGCTGAAAGACGCTCTTTGTATTATTTTATAAAAATCATTTTTACAGAGCAGATCACTGAAGAGACGCTATCTGTTTATAATTTATAGCCCAGATTTGTGGAAAAATGGGTCGACTTTCAGTAGAAAAATTCAGCTTTTATTTTGTTTAAAATGACATCTATTTGACTGGAAGACAGTTACAGCCTCATATTCAGCTTTTGAATGTAGCTTATGAAATATGAAAGTTATGAAGTAAAGAATGACTAAGTGCATTTTGGAACCACGGGTGGTTCCATGGAGTTGAAGAGCTCTACAGTGGCCTAAAACGGAGATAAAGGATGCCTAAAATGGCACTTTTTCAAATGGTCGTGCCTCTCTAAGGTCCGGTTGTCTGAGATGAGACCGTATCAGCCGTGTCTCTCCTGCTGCAGTCCCTGAAGGCCCACCCGTGATGTCTGGTGATTAAAGCTGGAGGAAGCGATTCTCTGATAATACACATCCATAAGCTTCTTCCTCTCCACAGAACAGGGAGCTTCTTCACTCATCTTTAGCTCCAGAGTTATGAGACCGATACGAAACACAAGGCTCCAGACTAACATTGTCCTGTGGACCATAAAAATAAGATATGAGGTTATAAGTGAATCAGTTTAACTGCCCTTAACGAGCAGCTTTTTGCTACGTCAGAGCACTCTACTACCCACTCGCTGCACAGCCAACAGTTTGTTCTCCAGCTCCTTATGCTAAATTCCCAAACTGTCGTCATCACTGAGCAACTTTTCAGTCGACAGCTGTGACAGAAGAACAGCTAAAAAACCTGGAATCAGCCAGAAATGATACCATTACCAAAGATACCCAATACCATTTGCCAAACGTGTAGTCTGATCTTCAGAGTCTGACCAAATCAAACTGAGCCATAAATCTGCTGCAATATCAGGTTCAGCCCAGTTTGGTCAGTTTTTCCACATCAGTATTAATGTTGTTTTGTTCCAGCCAGTCTGTAAAGCATCTTACAACCCATTTAGTTTGGCGAATGGTATTGGGTTCGTTTCTGGGTGATTCCAGCTTGTTTAGCTGTTTTTCTGTTACAGCTGCCGACTGAAAAGCTGCTCAGTGAGGATGACAGTTTGGGAATTTAGTGTAGTCTCATCTTCAGAGTCTGACCTAATCGGCTGCCGGTAAAATGTGATCTTAAGTTTCCGTTTTCTGTTTGTGGCTTGAACATCTCCTACAGCTGTCAGTCGTTGTGTAGCAACGGCGTCTCAATGGAGTGATACAGTGTTTGTGAAAAACCTGTGATGTTATGGTGACATAACAGAACAGTTTGAACCGTTCTCAACCAATCAGCTCGCATGGCCAGAACTAACTGAACTAACTGTTGTATGATAAGTAGTATAAATAATTTAAATGTTTAGTTTCTCAAAATTGTCAGTCAACGTCACAAAATTGTCTTAAATGTCTGGCGCCACCACTTGTACGTTGTGCAGCACTGGAGTGTTTGAGCTTCTGTGTCATGCTCAGAGATTTTTGTTGCATCTGCTGGAAATGTTCCTTTCACTCTCACCCTTTCAATCATTAACCCCTTCATTTTTTCATTCGGATATTACAGTGAGTATAGTGAATGATCCGTGAAGGAATGTGGAGCCGAGATTAGAGCGATGGCTTTCGGACCGCATATCTGAGGCCCGCTGAAGGAAATCTCGCCTGTTCTCATTCTGCTGGTCACTTCTGGGACTTTTCACCGACCCTCTGTCTTTAGACTAAAATCCCTTTGCATTGAGTGACCCTATACCCTTAAAGATGGTTCTTTTCTGTGTAGCACCATGAACACTCAAAAAACCCTTTGCATGATCAAATGGAGAGCATGTTGTATATAGTTCTGTACAGCTTGACACCATAACAATAGAAAAATGCTTTTGGGAGTTACATAGAACCATTTTACAAAACGGTTCTGTGTAGAACCATTAGTCAGAACAAACAATTCATGGTGCAAAGGGTCCTTGTGTTCATGGTTTGATATAGAAACATTTTTTTATTAAAGAACACTTGGAAGAACCACCTTTTTAAAGAGTGTATAGATGGTTCAATATAAAACCGTTTTCAAAAAGTTTGTATATAGAACCATCAAGAGCACATCCTTCTATATGAAGAACCCTTTCATAATAAAAATCCTTTAATCTGCAAAGGGTTCTGTGTGTTCATGGTTCTGTATAGAACCATTTACTTTATTATGGACCTCTTGGAAAAACCATCTTTTCTATGAAGAACCTATTTGAAAAGGGTTCTCTATAGCTCTCAAAATGCTTCTTCCATTGTTACAAGCTTGACACCGCAAAAGTAGAAAAACTCTTTTTGGAGCTAAAAGAAACCTTTTCAAAAATGTTCTATATATAACCATATGCAACAGATTCTCCATCAATCTAAAGACGCCTTTGATTGTGCAAAGGGTTCTTTAGTGTTCAGAGCTCTGTCTAGAACCATTTTCTTTACCAAAGAACCCTTGGAAACCATCTTGGTGTTATTACCATAATTGTTTGATTTATTAAAATAATGTTCCATTCTGTCACTACCAAAACAAGCATAACTCTACCCAAACATTACCAAATGTTTCAGCATTGCATGTTTCAGTAGTGACCATTTTGGCTTGTTAACTCAAAACTCAGTATATGACCAGCAAACACAACTTTGAACAGCTTTTTGCACAGAATATCATCATATTTTACATAACACTAAAAAGTATTGAATTGCTTAAATTATGAATATTCTTAATGTTCCACATTGATTTTCAGACTTTGGGACACATTTGGACTAATTTGGTAGAACTTTAAATGCTGTTTATCTGATCCGGACAGTTTTGGTGTTTGTCTGGCCTTCCAGGTGGTTGTTAGGAGCCCAGTTTTCTTTATAGTGTTTTTGAACAGTCGTATTTTTGACTTTTTCCTTCTTTATGCAATTGCATTATCTGATGCACTTTATTGCCAAAAGTATTCAGTTGTCTGCCTTCACACACACATAAAATTGAGTGAGATCCCAGTGAGATCTTAATCCATATGGTACAATATGATGTCGGCCTGCCCTTTGCAGCTATAACAGCTTCAACTCTTCTGGGAAGGCTTTCCACAAGGTTTAAGAGTGTGTTTATGGGAATTTTTGACCATTTTTCCAGAAGCGCATATGTGAGGTCAGACACTGATGTTGGATGAGAAGTCTCCACTCTAATTCATCCCAAAGGTGTTCTGTGGGGTTGAGGTCAAGATTCTGTGCAGGCCAGTCAAGTTCTTCCACAACAAACTTGCTTATGTCTTTATGGACCTTGCTTTGTACACTGGTGTGCAGTCATGTTGGAACAGGAAGGGGCCATCGCCAAACTGTTCCCACAAAGTTGGGAGCATGGAAGTGATTGGAACACCTGAATTCAGTGATTTGAATGGGTGAGTGAATACTTTTGGAAATCTCCCCACGAATATGTCCTGAAAAGTAAACTTCTTCTTGATGGCTGTTTTGACTAAGTTAAATAAATGAGTGGTAGTCTCATTTCCACTGTACTGTAAATCTACATGTCTTTCTTACACTCACTCGCTCTCTCTCACTGAGATTGAGTGTCATGTTTAGTATGCATGTATCGCAGGCTGAGCATAGCCTGACAGATCCCTCTGGTGTCGTGTTTTGTGTCATTATGCAGCTGTGATGCATTACAGGCACAGTTCTGTGTAAAGTATGTACTTCTTCAGAGTGACTGTATGTATAGAGTACATACAGCATATGGCCATCGCCGCCGTCATCGTAGGAGAATGTGTTTGCTCACATGCAGAGTAAAACACACTGAAGTACATTAACGTCTGCCACGTTTGGTTGAAAAACTCACCTCTGTGGTGATGCTAATTACAGCTAACGCGCGTGTGGGTTTTCTGATGGTGTGTTGGTGCTAATCTAAAGGCTTGGAACTGCATGTATTAGGTTTACAGTCTTAAAGTAAGCAGTCCTGACATTGTGCCGCAAATATTGGACTATTTGAGATGGATTTAGATGTTAATGTTTGGATCGCCACTGACTTTACAGCTTGTGGTGCTTTCTGCCCAATCAGGAGTGATGATGGCAATGGCTGAGCGATTTGGGGGAAATATCTATTGACGATTTTTCCGACTAATATTGCATCTGCAATTTAAATTGCTTGTTAAATGTTGTGTGTGTGACAATTTCCAGATCGCACGTGCTGCAATTTTCTTTAGTTCAAAAAGAAAGTTCTTCAAGGTTCTTAAAAAAAAGATGCTTCTTTAGTAAAGACAGTTTGACTATATAGAGCCATGAACACTCAGACCCATTTGCATGCATGAAAAGGTCTTTTGAATGGTGAAATGGTTCTTCAGATTGGAGAATGTGTTGTATGTGGTTCTGTACAGCATCAAAAAGGGTTCTGGTGCTGTTACTTTGTTGCTTGTTGATGTCAAGCTTATTACAATCTAGAGAACTCTTCAAAAAGGTTCTGTATAGAACCATATACAACACATTCTCCATCAATCTGAAGAACACTCACCACATAGAGAACTTTTTATGCATGTAAAGGGGTTTCTGAGTCCTTATGGCTCTACATAGAACCCTTGTCTTAACTAAAGAACCCTTGAAGAATCATCTTTCTTCAGTGTGTATGTTAGCAAAAACGATGTTTTAGGTTTTAAGAGGGGAAACGGAACCTAATCATGGTTTGTGAAATACTGTAGGTGAGTTATACCAATCAGAGGCAACCAAACCTCCATTGTGACATCACAACCACAACTTACGGGCAGTTTGACGCACTATGTTCAGGGGTCGAGCCTCAAGCCAAAAAAGGTGGAGGTTCTGGTCTTCATGGCCAAAAATCAGACATGAATCTCAATTTATACATTTGAATCGCAATTTAAATTGCAATTGCAACATTAATCCTTTAATTGATCCTTCTAATTAATCAGATTTATACACATTTAATGCAGCGAACAAGCACAGATGTAAGACCAAGTTTAAACAGGAAGAGTACACTGGCGAACTCTGAGTGACAGAAAATCCCCCATGTGACCTGTTTTTAAAAGCCCTGCGTTTGAAAGCCACACTGAGTTCGGCACATGAGCACAGGCTTGTTTTTGCTTTGGTTGTAGTTATGTCAGGTTTCTAGTGCAGAGGTCACACAGCCTGCCTTTTTTGACTCTGCTCTACTGCTTTTGTTTGAAAATGAGATTTTCCTCCGGTCTCTCTGCTTATTTTGGTGCTAAAAGTTTACAAGAAGGTTCATATGGGCATGTACCAAACTTACTGATTGACTTTTATACATGTATGTCTTTCTAGGATTACCTCAGTATAGTTTGTTTCCCTTTGCAGTATTAATATCACAGATATGAGGCAAATGAGCCTCTATCCAATCACAGTGCTTCGATTATCCTGACTAAACACAGCCCCAAAAGAATTGTGGTGTTTTAATGAATCAGGGTACTAGTTTTTATCCATACTGTGCAGTTTTAAAACTGAACGTTTTAAAACAGAACAGTAAAATAGACAACGAGACAGGGTATGTGGAGTCAGTACAGCTTGGACAATATCATGTGGGTTATGGTTCAGTTATGTTCCCTGACTAAAGGTACTAAGATGGACCCTTGATGGATCCACCCTAAGAGGGGAACTGACCCAAAAACACTTTAGCACCTTATATTTTTGAGTGTCTGTGTGAAATTGTTCATTGTAGAGACTCAGACACCACATCTACAACCCAATTATATATTAAAATGTATGGTACCACTTTAGAATAAGCTTGCTTTTATAAAGGGTTTATAAATGGTTTAAAGTGAGTTTATTAAGTTGTTTAGGTCATAAACACTTTCAAAATCATTAATAAGCAGTTATAACACAAGAACAAAAAGGTGAGCTGTTGTATCGGAGTATGAATATGTGAGGAAGCTGATAGTTTAATGTTGACTGATGGTAAAATCAGTTCAAGACTAAAACCTGAGGTTTATATATAAATTAATGTGGATTCACTATTAGAAGCAGTGAATTCATAACCATTTCATGTAGTAGCTTTTTATGGCTTAAAATTGTTAAAAGGTTCTGATACGACCGCAACTATATCTTGCCTGCTGATCTACGCTAGGAAGGATGCAGACTGCAAACCCACACTGCTGCAGATTAGCTTCTGGAATATTCTGCAAGAATTGCCTGCCTCCTCACAGTCGCTGTTCTGTTTCTTTCTTTTACCGGCTTGGATCAAATACACAACACCCCCCAACCCCAGATGTCTTAAAAGTGGTGGTTATAGGAACCAGGGGTTGCCATGACTACAACACAAGTATAGACATTTTATTTACTATCCTGAGCCACCAGAGAACCTACATGAGTTGGTGGAGTTCTTTCATATCAATTCACCCATAAAGAAATAATCCAGCATGTTATTAGTATAAGAGACTTTTTTTTTCTCTGAATATTGCGACTTTGTTCTCGACATATTGCAACTTTGTTCTCAAAATGTTGCAACTTCATTTTTATTAATAATTTAAATTAATACATTTTTATTTTTATTAACAGAGCCCCTAAAATGCCGTTGTAGGCATGTATGCATAATCATTTCAACGCAATCGTGGGCTGGAGGTTAGGGAACCGGCCTTGTGACCGGAAGGTTGCTTGTTCGGTCTCCAGAGCCGTCAGTATGTGACCGAGGTGTCCTTGAGCAAGACACCTAACCCTCAACTGCTCCCCAGGCGCTGTGGATAGGGCTGCCCACCGCTCCGGGCATGTGTGCTCACTGCCCCCTAGTTTGTGTGCTCATTAGTATGTATGTGGTGTTACTTCACGTATGGGTTAAATGCGAAGGTGAAATTTCTCCATTGTGGGTCTCATAAGGGTCACTTAAACTTAGTAACTTTCAGTGAGGGAGCTTTTAGAGATGGACAGATTTGTCATTAATGCTTCGCAAGGGTCCATACCACCACTGTGAACAATTCTAACAAGGTAAGTTTCTCTGGTACGAAGCTTTTCACACCAAACCAACTTTGAGTGATGTTTGTTTATTTGAGCTTGAGCTGTTTCTGTCCTCGACTGAGTATCGACAGCTAGGAAGGTGTTTGACCAATGTGAGCAAAACGACAATTATGATGCCGTTATGGCAGTCAGCAACTGAAACGTTATGATCGTGACACGGGCCTAGTTTTAATACTTGTTTGCTACATTAGCCTAGTAGCTTCAGTGCTGAAACTGAAGAAGCTTTGGTGAGGAAACTGTAAATGAGGTTTTTGGTTGAACTGTTGCTTTAAATAGGCCACCTCCAGCGTGGCTCTCCCTCAGGTGTTACCAAGTAACAGGACTTCCTATTTATTCTTGGCTCAGGAGCTGGTATTCTGACCAGAGCTTTGTTCCCAAGGGTCCACACCCTCCATTGAAGATGAACAGACCATGCCCGGTGGCGGCATGCCCGGACTGGAGAGGGTTTCAGGGGCTTTTCTTCTGACCGAATCGCTGCTGTATTTATCACACTGTAAGCCACCTCAGAAAACCTTTGTTTCCCCTGAAACCACATTAACCCTTAAACACTTGCAGTCTTCAGGGGGTCCTTGAAGGAAGGAAGGAAGTTGGTGAAGGTTTTCCCTCAGGCTCCTGTTCTAGGTCATACTGTGGTTTCTTTTAGGAATTTACACGTTTAGGAATGTAAACAGTGCTCTTGAAAGAACAGTTTGATTAAAGACATGATTTTTCATCGCCCGCTTCCCCCAGCTTGTTTCTTTGATTTTAACAATGGAGCTACGAGACCTAATGTAGCTAACAAGTAATTGAAGCTTATACCTCACCAGTTTCATCATACCTAAATCATCCAGCTCACCTCAAAGCATGTGTTGTTCTGTATCTCTAACAGACTTGATTGTGGTTTTGACGCTGTGATTCACTCCATCATCATCATCATCATCATCATCATCATCATAGCTAAAATTAACCAGCAACCATAATGAAGACTGAATTTTGTTTCTGTTCTGGCCAGTTTGACTATTTAGTTGTCTTCACAATGTGTTTTGTTATTAAAACAGTACATACGACAAAAAAATAGGAAACCTTGGGACAAATGTGTTTTGTTAGTATCAGTTTTCTGTTCAGTGGTTTTATTGATTTATTTTTATTACTAATCTGCTTAATAGTTTTGATTTATTTTCCCCAGGTCTTTTGTGTACTATTTTAATAACATTGTTTTTATTTCATTGGCAATACTTTTTTGTGTAATTATTGGCTGCATCATGAATGAGGATCAGCCTCAATGTAATTTAAATGAGTTTAAATAGAGGTTGATTAGTTACTTGTTAACTGTTGGCTTCATAGCTACAGTGCTAAAACTAAAGAAGCAAACTTCACACACCAAACATGTTTCAGCTGATCCTGTACGCATTTAAAAAAGGGTTCTTTTACATCTTTAAAGGGTTCTTCAGGTTAATGGAGAATGTGTCATATGGTTTTGTATGTGTTTTTATATGGTTCTTTGCATGATATAAGGGTTCTTTGTATGTTGAATTGGTTCTTCAGATTGGACTACATGTTTTATATGTTCTGTAGAACCTTTTTCGAAGGGTTCCGTGTAGCATCAAAAAATATTCTCCTAACATTGTTACATTAGCCAAGCCCTTTTGAGTACTGTGTAGAACCCTTTGCAAAAATGGTTCTGTATAGAATCATACAAAACACACTGTCCATCAGTCTGAAGAAACAATTAAGCATGCAAAAAACCCTGTTTGCTGAAGCTGGGTTCCTTATTTTCGTTCTTTCGTTTTGCTCTTTTCCGGACCAGTTTGTTCCTATTACCCAATATCTTCATTCCCAAACTGACTTCTTTCAGAGGCTCTGTTTTGCTTTAAGTTACATGAATTGGCTGTGCTATGGTGATTTGTCAGTGGTTTCTGGTAAATGTGTTTGTGCTGCTGCACTGTTTCATTAGCCGGGTGTTTGAGTCATGAAGGCAGACGGCACGGAGTCGGTCTGTTTACCTGAGCAGTCTTCACATCCTTTAATGATCGTTTCTGCAAAAAAGACCAACCACAAATTACCCCTCTGCTCTGCAGGCTGTCCGTATTACATGTTTTGCATCTTCGAATGAAAGAAGTCTGTACACATTATTATCGCTCTGAATTTAGACCTGAGAGCCTGTATTTCACACCAGCTATGACAGTGTTTATGGTTCCAAAACCCACTTCATCATATTCTTCATAACTTTCATATTTCATGAGCTACATTCAAAAGATGGGGGTCGTATGAGGCTGTAACTGTCTTCTCTCCAGCCAAATAGATGATGTAATTTTATAATGTTATCTAAACTATAAACAGACAGCATCCCTTCAGTGATCTGCTCTATTAAAAATTACTTTTATAAAATAACACAGAGCATCTAAGATCAGCAGTAAATTGCAAGCATATAGTAATATATGTAGATCAAAAATCAAGATGGATAAACCAAAATATAATCTTTCATTTTAGGGCCATGTATAACATTTGCATGTTTGTATGTTTACCATAAACAGCCATAATTAACACGACCATCTTCTCGCTTCTCTTAGAATTAAACGGGTTGTAACTGCCTTTAAGAACAGTATATGCAAATAAGTTTTGTTTTGATTGGCTGGCTCTTTCAGAAAGCAATCCTAAATGAAACACTTCTTCTGTAACTTTAGTGTCAAAGGCTGGGGTTAAACTGCTGTAGGCTGACTAGGTGTGTGTATGTGTGTGCATGTGTGTATTATATATAAAATGTGCAAATGTGTTGTCTTTATGACATTGCTAAAACAGTTAATTCAAAGCTGGCTGCAGAAGAGAGTTGAATATCCAGGACATCATCATGAAGAGCCTTCCACTAAATAAATTTTTATTAGTCACTGTTTTCTTTCCAGCTTTTTCTGTTTTAACATTACTGACTGACTGTTTTTCCTCAACAGGGTGAATCAGTGAAATATTTCCTGGATAACTTGGAAAAACTTGGAATGCCGGTAAGCATCGCCTGCATCATACCATAAAAATATTTACAGTTTCAAACTGCAGTTTCTAGCCTTTCACACACACAAACAGTTTCCTAGGTAAGTATTTCTTTTAATTGATAGTTTGGCTGGAAGCAAGGACATATGATGTCATCGATGCAAAGCATCACTTTTATAATAATGATGTTAATAATAATCATTAAAATAACTTTGTTTATAGATCACTTTTCACACTGGTGGCAACTCAGAGCACTTTTGTGATAAATTTCAATAGTAATAAAAGAAATCACTGAGCTTGATATCTTCTGTTATAGTTACTCTTTGATGACTTATAAGAGGAGAGAAAAGAAAATGAAAGTTGAGTATTAATTTAAAGCATTACAGCAGGGCTCTAGAGTGCGACCAATTTGGTCGTACGTGTGACCTCATTGCTCAATTTCCTTTTATTGGCTGTGGTTCAGATATTCCTGTACGTGTGTGTACATTTGAAAATGTGTGTGCTGCAGTCAGACATAAATCAGATAAACAGAGTGGATGTAGCTGCGGATGATGAGAGAAGATGAAAAGAATGATTGACAACTTTTTCGTTAAGAATGTTAAGGCCTGATGCATCCGAAAATCATAACCAGTGCTCTGACACGGAACCACCAACCCTCCCAGGTTATGTCAAGCCCTGGTCTGGAGACAGCATCAGATAATGAGCCACATATGATCGACTCCGAGCCAGAGCCCACTGAAATTAAAAGGGGGGAAAATGTATACATTTAGAAGAGAGTGGCCTGACCAGTTTCCCTAGCTAAGATACAGTAAAGCCGATTATATAATGCACTGAATTTACTGTAAAAAAAGTGTGGGAAGACCATGGTTGGCAATTTGTGACTGGTTCTAATACATTTAAAATTGAAACGCTGAAAAAGCACAATGCATCTATAAAACACATTACATGCCGTGATAAATGCACAGCCCAAGTGTCCCCTCTCCCCGCTGCCTTTCAGTGGCAGGCAGCAGCAAACAGATCATCAGACAAGGCTGAGATGATAATCAAGTTTAACGTTGCCTACAATATTGCAAAAGAAGAATTCCCTTCACTAAGTTCAAGTCCAAATAATTCCTCAGAAGAAAAATGGCTTGAATGTAAACCCAACGTACGGCAATGATGTCGCGTGTGCCCAATTTATAGGAGTCATCGCAGATGCATTGGGGAAAAAAAGATGTCTGTGCAAATTGTGAACAGTGTGTACATGGCATTCCCTATCGACGGAGACACAGATATCGGCACAAAGGAATGCGTCGTTGCGTACAGTCGTATCTTGTGGAGAGGAAGACCAGTGAATATACTGATTGGAAACATTGAGGTCAAGCATGCCCATGCCCAAGGTAAGCCATGTCATGTAATGTAGACTGTTAATAATGTGCCTACCGTCTTGTTACTGCATTAACCATATAATATTATTCTGATAATTGAAAATTAAAAAATAAATATAGTACAATGAAAATTAAAAAGTTGATGGCATCCTAGGGGCATGTGACTGCAATGGAGGATAGTCCATAAGACATTGAGCCATGAGAGTTTGAAGCCCTTAAAACACTTGCACTTTTAATTAAGATTTTATTTTTATTTTGTTTATTTTGAGATGTTTTAAGTTTAAATTTCAGCTCAGTGAAGCACTTTAAGCACCAACACTTTTTCAGTAAGTTACCTTTCTTGTAGAATTGTGCTTCAAATAAAGAACTTTATGTTGACCAGATTGTCAGTTAATCATTTACAAGTCAATATTGCCTATATGGACAAAAAAAAGTGAACCTGTAAAACTGCGTTGTTAAATGCGATGCGGTCAAAAAAATTTGGGTGCATCTAACTTTTGTGCTGGTGCACCTAAGAAAAAAAAAGTTAGGTGCACTAGTGCAACCAGTGCAAAAAGTTAGTCTAGAGCCCTGAATTACAGTGAATCAATTAAAGGGTAACACAAAAAGAGAAGTAGACATGTAATTAAAATCTGAATTAGAAATGTAGGTGAAGTGTGTACCAAGCTTTGCTGTAAAAAGTTATAATTGAGTTCCACAGTTTAGGAGCAGAATATCAAAGAGGACACTCATGATGCATCAGAGCTATTTGAGTGCTATTTGGTGCCACCTTGTGGGCAGTTCAGCCTGCTACATGTGAGTGAGTGAGTTACAAGCCACTGTATATCAAGTATGTTAGAGATTACTGAACAACTCCACACAGTTTGAGGCATTAAAGCATGTGGTCATTAGTGCCGTACTAATTGATGGGGGATGGGGTAATGTGCAAAAGTTTGTGCGCAAATCCAAGTCAAATTCCATATGAAAAGTCACCATGTCCTCTACAGAGAACATTTTAATGCACAATTACTGTTTATTGACTGAATGTAACACACCCCTTGCATGTGTGGAATTTCTTGTAGTATGGAAACATCAGCATTTTTCCAGACAGAGTACAAGTACATGTTTTTTTAGTATTTGCTGATACAGTCCAATACCAGACTGAGTAACATACTTAAGTGAAGTATCTGTTAGTGTGAGTGTAATGAATCTTAACAGTTAAATCATTCAATTCTACCTGATTGTAAGTGAAGTGCGTTAGCTGGCTCTGTCTCTGTTATTGATCTCTGATCGTGCAGCGCTGCAGTGGAGAAGAGCGGGTTTTGTTCCGTCAGAAAACCTGAAATCATTTGAAGCAGTTACAGTGTTGAATTAAAAAGGTAACACAAAATAGAAATGTAATTAAAAGCTGAATTAGAGTTGAAGGTGAAGTGTGTACCAAGCTTGGCTGTGAAATAAAAGTTGAGTTCCACAGTTTTGAAGCAGAATAACAGAAAGAGGCCACTCATGATGCATCAAAGCTATTTGAGAGCTATTTGGCGCCACCTTGGTGAGAATATTCAGCCCGCAGAACGTGAGCGAATTACAAGCCACCTTGAATCAAGTCTGTTAGAAATTACTGAACAACAACAGTTTGAGGCATTAAGGCATGTAGGCATCTTTAGGTTTGTTTAACAACATGGAAATTGACCAGGGGGTGTTTTAAATTTTGCATTTCACTGTAAGCCTCCATTACTCATCAGCTGCATTAGCCTTGTAGCTCTAGTGCTAAAACCGGAGAACTTAAACTATGTTTGAACTACGTGTCTGGCTGATCATGTCGCTTTAATTCTGGTCTAATAAAGCACGTGAATAACCAGCTCAGTGTAAGCAGTGATGTTGAATGTATGTCCTATGATCACTGTAATTCTGTTGTTACTGGGCTTCCTAATAAAAATGTACATCCCTTACAACTCATACAGAATGCAGCAGCATCCTAACAAAAACAGCACAGAGAGATCAGATCAGTCCTGCTTTAAAAGAGCTGCACTGGCTGCCTGTATCATTCAAGATTGATTTCAAGGTTCTGCTACTAGTCTTTAAAACTCTAAATAATCCTAAATCACCTGCTTAGATTGTTCCGCCATGCAATCCAAGATCTGCACACACTGACCTTCTACAAATACCCTCTGTAAAATACAGAAAACGTGGACAGAGACTTTAGTTATTCTGCTTCTAAACTCTGGAACTCAATTACACCTTTTATTAGACAGTCGAGCTCAGAGCTCACTTTTAATAAACATCTGAAAACAAATCTCTAAGTTAGGATTTAATGAAAACTCGAGGTTTTTATCTTCTAGTTTGATCGGTTTCATTTTCTTCTCATTCTGATTAAAGACTAATGATGTCTATATACTGTTATCACCTCTGTAAAGCACTTTGAGTTGCCACTTGCATGAAAAGTCATATATAAATTTAAAAATATTATTATTATTATTGTGATTATGATGAGCGTATCTGGTTTAAATAGTCGCGTGAACCTCAGCAGCGGAGGCTCAAGCGCATTTGTGGGCGGATGTGCGCGAGTGCACCCGTTACTTTGTGCTGTTCTCACGCAGCTCTGAGGGTGGAGGAGCTCCGGCGCCAATACCCTGAACACGAACACACACACACACAGAAGGAAGTGAAAGCAGTCATGTGCTGTGCATGCAAGCCTTGCCAGCGCTCTGCCTCCCACTGCAGGCCATTATACAGTGTTTAAAGTGATAGTTCATGAAACTCATTCATGTGACGTATTTGATGTCTGAAGTTTTGCTTCTCTAGTTTTAGCACAGGTGCTACAAAGCTAATGTAGCTAACAAGTAAAGGAAGTAAGGAGCTAAATCTGCATGCCTTCATCACACACACTCCTCAGTGTCAGATGGCATGTAATGAAAAATATATTTTATTTATGTAGGACCTTTTGTACATTTGAATTGCTTCACAAGGAGAAAGTCAAATAATCAGTAAGCCGAAAAATAAAGATTTGGAGGGAAAAAATAGTAATACTAAGTGACTCATTCTAAAACAAAACATGCACACTTAAACATGGTTCCTCAAGGGTTCCTTAGTATAAAAAAAAAAAACCTTATAATAACTTGGCATGGTTAAATGGTTCTTTGGTTCATGGAAACGTTCTTCAGATTGATGGAAAATGTGCATAAATGTGCTACAGATGGTTCTTTTTAGAATCTTTTTGAATAGGGTTCTAAGTAGCACACATACAAGCTTGACTTCGTAACAATAGAAGAACCCTTTTGGAGAACACTTTTCTACATAGAACCATCTACAGCACTCCATCAATCTGGAGAACCCTTTAGTGTCCCTAAGAACCATTTAACCATGCAAAAGTTTGAGTTTTTATGATTATCTGGAACCATTTTCTTCACTAAAGATCCCTTTTTAAGAGTGTATATAGAAGCAAGTAATATAGGAAAACAGTAAAAAAAAAAAAACAAAGTGGAAAGAAAAAAATGTAAATGATGATCACAATATATATAACGGTATGACTGCACTCTGAGAAGGAAAGGTGCTGTTTCTGGGTCAGTTCCCTTCTTGACACTGGGGGTTCCCCTCAGGGGTCCAGCTTGGTACCTTTAGTCAGGGAACATAACTGAACCATAATCCACTGAAATATGTTCTAAGCTGTACTGACTCCACACGCCCCCTCTCGCCTCCAGGCTTTTATTTTACTGTTCTGTTTTAAAACATTTGGTTATGAAAAGGTACAAGTACAAACTTTTCACCTGGAAAAAGATTCACAGTCGGACCTTAAAACCACTGCTGTACCTTTCAGGGAGCATTTCCACGGTTTATACCTTGATGAACGAGAACTGTACCTGAATAAAACCTTTATTTCTAACAGTGTATTTAAAAAAAAAAAAGAAAAACCCTAGCTGATGTAAAATGATGTTTTAAGCTGCCTTTGCTATCTGGGGATGCTCGTAGGAGGGAGGTTGCCAGGGGTGGGTTTGAATTTCTCCTTCCTTAGTTTTAGCACTGAAGCTATGAGGCTAATGTAGTGACCAAGTAATGGAAGCTTCAACCAAACTCCTTATAGGTGAGTCTCCTCACTCGCTGGCCATCTTTGCAACAACGTCGGGCAGTTATTTCAGCCATACAAGACCAGACCCCTCTCTCTGTGAATGAGGAGAGACCAGAATACTCAAAACATTGGCAAAGAAAATCATAGTTTATAGCGTTTGTCTCAATAATGCAAAAATAACATGATTAGCATGTTTTTTTCTTTGTTGTTGAACATTCTCCACTCGCAGCATAGCCAGCAACTCTTTTTATTTGATATTTGGTTTTTCTCTGTAAATTATGTCTTTCATTATACCCTGCCGTTTGGCAAACGGTGTGAAGTGTGGCCACGGTGTGTTTTTAGTGAAAGCTGCTTTCTTAAGAATCTGAAAATCGGCTCTGGGTTTCAGTCTCAACCCTGCAGATCACTGATAACTGTTATAACAGTCATTAACCCACTGCTACTCATATACACTGCATATTCAATAAAAATAAAGAGATTAATAACATTAATATTCATTAACTAACATACAGAAGACTACGGCTGAAATAAGTCACAGAAGAATTATAAATTAAGTAGTAAAAAAGATAATAATAAAACTTTATAAAGAGTTGTTGCTGCTAATGTTGCTATTATTATTGTTGTATATCAACTTATATCAGCTTGTGGCGTGTCTTGTATACAGCTATAAGAAATGGAAGAAAAAGGGTAAAAATGAAGCCACAAAAGTATTGCAAATGGAGGTTTGGGGGAAGTGTGTGTGTGTGTGTGTGTGTGTGTGTATATATATATATATATATATATAAAATATACAAATACACACACACACACATTTCCCCCAAACCTCCATTTGCAGTACACATATCAGAAATAAAAAATCCAAAATAAAAATAAACCTGTAGCTCCAAAAAATAGCAAATAAATCACAATTCAAAAAATAAAGCTTTTAGCACCAGAAGCAGTGCGTCTCAAACCAAGCCACAAAAAATTGCAAACAAAACCCTAAAACTATAACTAAATAAATGGGAGCTTCACAAATGATTTATCTCAAATAAAGACATAAATGTATTTCAGTTCAATTAAATAAAAAATAAAATTTTATCAAAAAGCAATAAAAAGTGGAAATAAAGTGGCGAAATATGACAGTCATTTTAAATGTAAAATCATTTAAAAATGGATCAGAAGATAATTGTAAGCAAATCAAAACTTGAAGAAATAGAAGCTAAATGTTGTAACATCAGGAAGGGTGCTGAGAGCCGTTGATATGTTTTGGAAATGTTGGTGTGTGGGCGCAGCAGCGTCCGTCTGTCTGACTGTCTGTGTTCACCAAAACAAACAGCTTTGCGCTCCTCGTTAGTTATTAATATCTCTCTGTTTATCCATTGGGTTATTCAAGCTTCCTCTTATATTTGCTCTGTCAACAGTGAGGCTCACTGACACGGATCTGCTCATCTGACGGTTCTCTGATCTGTATCTGTTCCACAGTGACGCGACAGGCCGCTCAGATTTACGTCAGGCAGCCGTTTGGCGTCAGAGCTCAGTTGGTGCGTTTCTCTCACACAGGAAGCAGGTGGTTTTTCTCTCCTCGTGATATTGATGTTCTGTGAGGAGCTGAATCGGCATAGTCTCATCTTTTATTCAGAACGCTGACGTTCTGCATCAGATAACGAGGGTTCTGTCCTACAGCGTTCACATCACTTGCAGTGGCAGCTCTGAGTGTCAAACATCTGCCCTCTCTCTCTACCTCTCTACATCTCTTTACCTCTGAGTTCAGAATAGCTTTATTAGCATGACTGTGAGGTACAGTATTGCTAAAGCATCGCAACAGTAGAAGTGAATAACGAAAACAATGAGAACAGAATGAGATAAAAACAAGAACGAACATAAATAATAACCATATTCACAAAACTACAGTACTAATCACTGTTTATAATTATAATCATAATAATTAATAAACTAATGACATTTGCAATTTTTGCAAACACAAATAAGTTGTTTAACAGTAAAGTGGGGGGAGGGGGTCAGGAGGGAGGTTTCTTACCCGCTGTCAGGCGGTGGAATATTTAACAGCGAGGGGGCTCTCTACCTCTCTATCTCTCATTATCTTTGTCTACTGGTCTTTCTCTACCTTTCACACTTTCCCTCTTTAGCCCCTCTACCTCTCATTTTTCTACATCTCTCTCTATCTTTCTCTACATCTGTCTCTGTCTCTCTCTGTATACACTGTTACCAAAAGTGTTCGCTCGTCTACCTTCATACGCATATGAAATTGAGTGAGATCCCATTCTTAATTCATAGGGTTTAATATGATGTTGGCCCACCCTTTGCAGCTATAACAGCTTCAACTCTTCTGTGAAGGCTTTCCACAAGGTTTAGGAGTGTGTTTATGGGAATTTTTGACCATTCTTCCAGAAGCGCATTTGTGGAGTTGGATGACGTTGGACATGAAGGCCTGGCTCGCAGTCTCCGCTCTAATTCATCCCGAAGATGTTCTATCGGGTTGAGGTCAGGACTCTGTGCAGGCCAGTCAAGTTCTTCCACACCAAACTCGCTCATCCTTGTCTTTATGGACCTTGCTTTGTGCACTGCTGCGTAGTTATGTTGGAAGAGGAAGGGGCCATCTCCACACTGTTCCCACAGAGTTGGCAGCATGAAACTGTCCAAAATCTCTTGGTCTGCTGAAGCATTAGGAATTCCTTTCACTGGAACCAAGGAGCTGAGCCCAACTCCTGAAACACAACCCCACACCATAATCCCCCCTCCACCAAACTTTATACTTTGCACAATGCAGTCAGACAAGTACCGTTTTCCTGGCAACCGCCAAACCCAGACTCGTCCATCGGATTGCCAGATGGAGAAGTGTTATTGGTCACTCCGCTTTGCATTGCGCTTGGTGATGTAAGGCTTGGATGCAGCTGCTCGGCCATGGAAACCCATTCCATGAAGCTCTCTCTGCTGGTCTTGAGCTAATCTGAAGGCCACATGAAGTTTGGAGGTCTGTAGTGATTGACTCTGCAGAAAGTTGGTTACCTTTGCGCACTATGCGTCTCAGCATCCACTGACCCCACTCTGTCATTTTAAGTGGCCGACCACTTTGGGGATGAGTTGCTGTCTTTCCCAATCGCTTCCACTTTGTTATAATACCACTGACAGTTGACTGTGGAATATTTAGTAGTGAGGAAATTTCCCGACTGGACTTGTTGCACAGGTGGCATCCGGTCACGGTACCATGCTGGAATTCACTGAGCTCCTGAGAGCGACCCATTCTTTCACTAATGTTTGTAGAAGCAGTCTGCAGGCCTTGGGGCTTGATTTTATACACCTGTGGCCATGGAAGTGACTGGAACACCTGAATTCAATGATTTGGATGGGTGAGTGAAAACTTTTGCAAATATAGTGTGCCTCTCACTCTCTCCCTCTTTTGCTCTTTCTCATTCCCTCTTATTCTCTTGCTTTCTTGCTCTACCTCTCTCTCGCTCTCACCCCCCACCGGAAGGAAGTCTCATGCTTATTCTCTAGATATCTATCTTCCTTTCCTTTGCACATTTGTGCTCGCTCTCTCTCGTGCGCTCTCTCTCTCTCTGTTGTCATCTATGTCTATTATGTTTGCCTTCTTACTTCTCACTCTCTCTCTCCTATCACCCGACTTTCTCGTTGTTTTCATTTCTCCTTTAATCCTCATGCTTTTTCTCTCTTAATTATATCTGCTTATTCCATCTCTCCGTCTCTGTCTCTTTCCCTGTTAAAGAGGAAGTTTTTGCTGTGTATCTGACACACTCAGTAGCCCTGCCCCTGTGTGTGTGTGTGTGTCAGTGCTGTACAGAAGTCTTGGGCGTCTGAGCACATTGTTTAAAACCATTTGTCTGGGCAGTAAGCATTGCTTGTAAAATCATCATATATAATTAGAATAAATACAAATAAACCTGAATACAGTTAAAAATAAATTGTGAGAGTTTGAAAAACATTGTCTGGTTCCTGGGTTCTGCAGGGATCCATAAAGTTTGAATGAATAGCATTAACGTGTTGGATTTTATACACTCATCAGACAAAACATTAAAACCACCTCCTTGTACCTTCACTCCCCGTCAAGTGGATCAGACACAACAGTGCTGTTGGAGTTTTATACACAATGTCCACTCACTGTCTACTCTATTACTACCTTGTCGGTCCACCTTGTAGATGTAGTCAGAGACGACAGCTCATCTGCTGCTGCAGAGTTTGTGTTGGTCATCCTCTAGTCCTACTAGCACTACTGTGACTGATCCACTCAGACCAGCGCAACACACTATCACACCACCACGTCAGTGTCACTGCAGTGCTGAGAGTGATCCACCACCCAAACAGTACCTGCTCTGTGAGGGTCCATGGGGGTCGTGACCACTAAAGAACAGGGTAACAGAGTATGCAGAGAAGCTGATGGACTACAGTCTATAACTGTAGGGATTATGACTGATGTGTGGGTGTGTATACGTACTTTTCTTTAGTGAAGACAATGGATTTTGACAGAATCTGCATGGTGAAGTGGTTCTTCAGATTGATGTAGAATGTGGTGTTAACGATTCTGTATAGCACCAAAAAGGGTTCTGCTATTATGACTAACTTGTTATATTAGTATTTTTTTGAGTGAATGCAAATAAATGCTTACTGCTCAGTTGAATATCTTTTTAAATCTTGTGTGTGTGACAGAGAGAAAGGGAAGCTTGGTTGTTTTATTAATATAGATAAAGTGAGAGTGAGCTCTTCCTGATCAGTCACCACCTGCATGGGTGATGTGATGTGCTTTAACTGTTACAGTGCTAAACCAACTGAAACAGACATTGACGAAACCCCAAACTGTGGTTTGTATGACGTGTGAAAAGCTCAGTGTGTTCCAGCTGTCTGTGGGCTTCTGCAGTCGCAATTACACACACACACATACATGCAAGCATGCACATGCACTGGAAGCAAAAGGTAGGTGTTCTAGAAAAATGACCAGTGAGTGGAAGTTCTAGGTAGGTGATTCTGGTGAAGTGGCCAGTTAGTGGAAGTTCAAGGTTGGTGTTTCCAATAAAGGGGCCAGTCAGTGTAAACGAAGGTGAGCTGCTTGTGTGTCCTTGCAGCTCATTCAGAAAATGAAAGTGTGTTTTAAAGATTTGAACATGTCACTCCGTTTCTGGGAGTGAGAAGATAAACGAGGTGTGATCAGTGATCGAATTACTTCCTGCGGTATTGTTGTGTCAGCAGTGTCGCTCAATCACGCTGCACTGTAGGAGTGTGTGTGTGTGTGTGTGTGTGTGTGTGTGTGTGGGGAGAGGTGCTGAGCTCATCCATTGAACTTTCCCAATGAACCCTCTCATCTGTGACGTCATCCTGGAATTTTAGAAATGTACCCTCTGACCTCACGCCAGTATGGAAACGTCCTCAGAGGAGAATGTTTTTTTTTTTTTGTTGATGAGGTCATTGTATGTGAGTCACATTAATTGTGTGTTCCGTCATTCAGAGTGCGCATGTTACAGTAGCTGCCGTTCGTGTTCTTTCGTTTTTCTTCTTAACTTTTATTTATCGTTTTAATAGTTTATTTATTTATTTATCTCATAGCTTATAATATATATATATATTTATATATGTATATATATATTTATATATATGTATGTATGTATGTATGTATGTGTGTGTGTATATATATATATATATATATATATATATATATATATATATATATATATATATATATATTTATGGCATTTGTCAGACACTCTTATCCAGAGCAACTTACAATGTGATCATTTTACACAAGCAGGTGAAGGTAGTGTTAGGAGTCTTGCCCAAGGACGCTAAGGCTACGTTTACGCAGCAGGTAAAAGTGGCCCAAATCTGATCTTTTTCCTCATATGTGACACAGATTTGTCATTTGTGTGTCAGTGTGAACAGCAAAAACGCATTTCATCAGAGATTTTCGATTCCGATTTGAGACGCTTACATATGTGGTACTGATATCCGATCCGTATCGGATCTGCAGCAGTGTGCGACTCAGTCTGAAGAGCCAGATCAAAATTCAAGTGACTTTTACGTGAGTCCAACTCGACATTCATCATAATCTTGCTGAGGTTCATAAACATTTAGGCTGATGTTTCTGTATTAAAAAAATAGAAGATACTTGTCGTGTTTGAAGAGGTTTCGAACTAAATGGCTGAGCGCGGCCGGAGGAGCCTGAGGCTGCAGCTTCAGAGAACAGTTAAAGAGGACACGAACCAAAGAAGTGGCCGAATAGCGTGCCCTTTTTATGGCGAACTCACGCATTGTGTTGCTGTCAGTCATTGGAACTGTAATCGCTCCTGTGATGATGACGAAGACGAGAATGAAAGCTCCGGGAGCGACTGGCGTTTTCTGCCTGTCATGACTGTTTACCTAGGGACAAGTACAACACGTGAAGCTCTGTTTTTTTCACACATTTAAAAGATAGTGTGAACAGCCAAACAAAAATCAGATTTGGGCCACTCTTACCTGCTGTGTAAACGTAGCCGTATTGGTATAGTAGTGTAGGGGATGGGTTACCCAAGTGGGAATTGAACCCCAGTCTACAGTGTACCCACTACACCAGAGGTCACTAATAGGTGGACCATGGTCCCAAAACTCAGATGCTGTCCTGTACGGACCTGGACGATAAACTATGGAGAATTATTTCATTTAGATGGTGGGTCCTATTTTTATCCGCCTAACTTTTCTAGCCTTTATGGTAGCTTTAGCAGTCAGAGACTCACAGACCAATTGCATGTGTTGTAAATGTCGCATGTGACGCCACTCAACCAATCAGAGCACTGAGACTTGATTGAGTGACACACACACACACACAGGGTGAAGTGAGAAACACTCGTTATGATGATCTGGACTTTTTTTTTCCCCCACACACGTATATATTTGGCCTACCTGTTGTGCCACCTGACTTTTAAGACTAATTTCAACTTGGACACCCGTAGAAACCTCTGTCCTTCAACTTGAGTTTATACTTATTTTAAAATAAATAATCATTATTATAATGCCACGTGTTCATTTGTTCTCTTGAGGTCGGGCCACCAGACACAGTAAACTGAATCATTATAACCACGACTGTCATATTTTTACTAAATTTGTGACCTTGGCATTGGACCATGAAGGTCATTTGGCATCTTTTTTTTTTTTTTTAAAGCCTGGCCCCTCTTTCATAAAAGCATCTCAGAATAAAAGTCCTTTGTTGCTGGTTGTGCTGCCTGACATTTGTGTTCTTAAGTGAGTTGGGCACTTTTAAAGATGTCTTAATTCACAATATGGTTTTTATTTTAAAGCTTTCACATGTAAATTCATGCCAAACTATTTTATTTAGAATTTTATACAATTAAACTAAATTTTTTGTTAGTTTACTTAATCAAAATGTATGGTTGGACAGTTACATATTTTTGACTTTTGGAAGCAAAAATATGAAATGAAATTTATATTGCACTGAGTGATTTCACATAAGAGGTGTTGCTGAGTAATTTATACATCGTGTTTTATTTTTTTGGGGGAAATTAGACAGCATTTTTTAATGTCAATGACCCTATCTATATACATAATATATACACAAAGTCAATTGATAGTTGTGAAAAAAAATTAGAACCTTGTTTGCATTTATTTGACAGACTGATATTAATATTGTTAATATCCTTACAAAATGGTACATTAGACAGCCGATCATCAGTCCAGATTTTGTAGCAAGTACGTTTATAGTCACACTGACTCCTTAGTGTTGAAATTTGATATTGAATGATGATTTGTGGATGAGGATATAGAGCAGTTTACATTGTCCCATATAAGTATTATTTTTGGTAAACAGATTCCGTAAGTCATTTCATAATTATGACACTTGTATCCCGTTTACCTTCAGGCCTTTATTATTACAGTGATTTTTCTGTCGCTCTGTATCTCTGTCTCTGTAGCATCACATTTTCTGTGTTGGAGGAAGTCTTAGGCAGTTTTGCTCCTGTGTATTTCAGTGAACTGTATTAGCTTTTAGTCCATCTCTGAAATCACTGCTGTGACAGATGTTCTTGCTAATCAGCGTTTTTAAGAAATCCAGTGTAAAGCCTTTGTTCCTGTTTCTGCAGAATTGTTTAGATAAACGCTTTGAGTGAAACATGATGTTTTTCCTGAGTAAGTTTATTGTGTAGTTATTAAACCCCTAATGAGCTCATGAGCTGAGTCAAGTGTGATGGAGCAACAGAGTCTGTCCAGAGTTGGTTTATGGGGAGCCTGGTCACCTTCCTATTTCCCTGGTTCTATCAAAAACAGGACTACTAATCAGCAGAGGGCAGCTGCGAGTGAGTGCTCAGTGAACGGGAGTGAATGGAGATCATGGCTAAAAATGAAGTTAAAATAGTTTTTAATCACTCGCCCAGAACATTTCTTTAATTTTAGAAAGCAGAAGGATTTATCTCACTTAAAAAAAAAAAACCAAAAAAAAAAAAAAACCTAAGACCTCTTACCTGTATATTTCTTTTTTTTCTACAGTGCACAGGTTTTGGGCAGTGGGAGGCGGGCATTACTGCTAGAGCATGATTGTTTGGTGAGCAGAGCAGCTCATTGGCTGTTGGTGCTCACAGACATCATGGACACACATGAAGCGTCATTTTTAACTCTTAACTCGAGTTTAAAAGCTTATATAGCAGCAATGTTGGTGGAAATTCTCTACAAGTTGTCCGGTCTGTCGTCTTCCAAGTGTGTACCTTCATGCCTGTTGGTGCTTTGATTGAATAGTTCCTGATGTGGACCCCAGCCACTTCGACTCACCGCTAAGGTGTGAATCACACCCGTCTTACACAAGTGTCCACTCACAGCAGAAGGAACAGAGGTGATCGCGAGGAGCGGATTATTCAAACGGAACATGCTCGCCCTTGGCTTCAAAGATTCTTCGAAGTTTCTTTTGCAAAGAAAATGGTTCTGTGTAGCGCCCAAAAGGGTTCTTTTATTGTAACAAGCATGACACTGTAATAATAGAAGAACCCTTTTGGGTGCTATATAGAACCATCTTCAGCAAATTCATGCACATATTTTGTCAATCTGAAGAACTTTTTCATGATGCAGAGAGCCTTTTAATCATGCAGTGGTTTTCTTTGCGTGTTAATGGCTATATATAGAACCATTTTCTTTACTAAGTACCCTTAAAGAACCATTTATTTTAAGTGTAGGTTAGCCTCAGGAAGCCTGTCAGCTAGCCATGCAAACATTGGGATGTAATTAGAATTTTTTTAGAAATTTTTTAAGTTTGAGCGTACTGTAGGGCAAGTGTATTGGTTTTAATGCCTTTCATAGGTTTCGTACCTTTCATACGTTCAAAACACTTGACATGCACCGAAAATAAAAGCATTAGATAATACAGCTTATAACATTCATTTTAATATAAATAACATTATTACATAAGATAGTTACAAAGGCATAAAGTAGACAGTAATAAAAACATTTTAAAAAAAAATTTTTTTAAATAGATTTTGGAAAAATGTAACCTCTTTTCTCATTCACACAAAATGGTTCTGCCTGTTGTCTTTTTTTCCCCACAACTTTGATGAAATACATGTACATGAATTTGCATTTGATGATTTACAAAACTCATAATTATACATAATCATACATAATTTTATTAGTTAAGAAAGTCAACAAGTGTTTTTATTGTGCTTAAATGCTGTTTGTTAATTGTGTCAGATGTGCAGGATTGTTTGTTGTGAAGAAAACAGCAGTTGTCCATTTTATCTTGTCAAGTTTTCACCACCCCCCCCCCCCCTTTGCCCCTAATTGCTAATTAGCAGCTCAATACAGTCACAACATTTCACACATAGAGCCAGCGATGTGCTTGTTCATCTGATAACAGCTGTGATGACCAAAATGATGATGTGTTTGGTTATATTAATTAAAGATATCAGAGTTCATTTGCATTCCACCTCAGGAATGGGCCTCAAGGGGGCGCTGCAGGAAGAGGTTAATGTTTTCTGTTTCTGTCTCCTCAGGACTACCTGCCCAGTCAGCAGGACATCCTGCTGGCCCGCAAACCCACCAAGGGCATCCACGAGTATGACTTTGAGATCAAGAATGTTCCCTTCAAGATGGTGGACGTTGGGGGGCAGCGGTCGGAGCGGCGGCGGTGGTTCGAGTGTTTCGACAGCGTCACCTCCATTCTGTTCCTGGTGTCATCCAGCGAGTTTGACCAGGTGCTGATGGAGGACCGACAGACCAACCGGCTGATGGAGTCGCTCAACATCTTCGAGACAATAGTCAACAACCGCGTCTTCAGCAACGTCTCCATCATCCTGTTCCTCAACAAGACAGACTTGCTGGAGGAGAAGGTCAAGACGGTGGCCATCAAGGACTACTTCCCAGAGTTCACTGGGGACCCGCACAACCTGGAGGACGTGAAGAACTTCCTGGTGACATGTTTCCGGAACAAGCGGCGGGACCAGCAGCAGAAGCCCCTTTACCACCACTTCACCACTGCCATCAACACCGAGAACATTCGGCTGGTCTTCCGTGACGTCAAGGACACCATCTTGCACGACAACCTCAAGCAGCTCATGCTGCAGTGATGCTGCGTTCCTTCTGGCTCCTTTAACGTCATTTTTCGTTTTTGTTTTTTGTTTTTGGTTTTGTTTTGTTTTTTTTTAATGGACCTTCCCCATCCTCCTCTCCCCTCCTCTTCCCCTCCATTCTTCTGCAAGTTTGAACTCCGTACAGTAACCTTTCTGAATAGCTCTGGGGTCTGTTTTGTTGGGGAGAACAGGGCTTAGGTGGGTGAAGAACGCGCCGAATGGCTGGGTTCGTGTCCGTCGGTCACCGCTGAGTGGCCACGGTGTGGATGTCAAGTTTAGGGATGGGAATGCGTGCGCATGTGTTAGTATTGCGCATCTTACGGCTGCACGATATGGACGAAATACAATAACACGATAACATGGAGGGAAAAGTGCAGAACTGCGCCATCTGCTGGTTGCGTCCAAAACATTTCAAATTGCCATTTGTTACACCATGGGGGAAATTTTTTATCGAAACTCACTTGAAGCTGGAACTTTTGTGAATCATTTCAAGACGTGAAGAGCGCAGCACCATTTAATTCGACTTTAATAGCAGAACATTTCACACCGTAATTAGAACCACAATTAGAACCACAAAAGAAACCCATAGCTTGGTGCTGGCGCCGCTTCATGGGATGTGCGATCAGTATTTTTATTTTTTAACATTTTTGTCGTTTTGAGCTTCAATACAGTATGAAATATAATTAGACTTCTAACGCAGCCCCTCCAGTGCATCGGTAACCTGAATGCAAACAGCTGTTGACCACTTTCACATTGTTGGAATGTCGAAACTATATCTGGTTCAAAATTGTTTTGATGCTCTTCACTTTCACTGATTGGCGCATCTCAATTGCATGCAGTATCACAGTTGCGAAGGCTGATAATGCAATAATAATTAACCAATCGTAAATTGTGCCACCCTGGCGCGTATGTATGTGTGATTCTATGCTCCTGTCTGCCTTTATTCAGCCTGCCGTGAAGAGGTGCGTGCCAAAAAATTCTTTTTTTTCCACCCCTCTCTTCCAAGTTACTAACCAATGTACAGTTGAGTGAAAGTGGGAAGATACGAGTCCTTAATTTCACCTTTTGAGCCTTTTATTACTGACCAAATAGCGATAAAGCGAAGGTTTTTAAGAGATGCGAAACTTGTTTTGAATTTTTCGTTTTTACTTTTTTTTTTTTTTTTTCCCCCTTAAAAAAATGAGTTTTCTGAGCCTTTCACAGTTTGTCATCAATACCTGCCTGGCTGTGTTTTTATTTTTAATGTAGGTTCCTAATCGGGTCTTGTTTTTATATAGATACATGAATATATTTACCTGTAAAAATTTAAGTTATATTTTTAAAGGTTTACACTTTTACTTTTGTTTGTTTTTGCCACCACTGATGGATTCTGGTTACTTACAGTTGGAAAAACAGTGCACGTTTCAGACCACTTAAACTGAACGTATAGCGTAAAAACTCAGGGCTGAATGTCGACCACTTTGTGTTGGGTTTTTGACCGTTTAAAACTTTCAGCAACATCCACACACACTGTCCATCAGTGATTTGTCTTGCTGACCTGCTAACGTCAGCTTTATTCTTTTTTTTTCTTTTTTTTTTTTCTAGTCCGTTTTCCTTCACGTCAGCAAGATTCCTCTTTTAGATTCTGCTTTGACACGTGTCCATCAGGGAAAAGGGGAAGTGGTGTCTTTTTAATTTATTTAATGTTTTATTCTTTTAACCCTCTTCAGACTTCTTGACCCTGTTCATTTTTAATTAACCGTGATTAAAAAAAGTAATTCACAAGTGCCAAAAATGTAAAAGGTACCCCTTGTTAAAACAGTTCTAAGCCAGTCACATGCAAAAGGGACAGAGTTCGCCTTGCAAAGATTTTTTTTTTCTTCCACGTCAGACGTTTATAGCTGATGTATAGTGCCGTGTCCACCCGGTATGCAGTTCTGTGAAGGGTGTTTTTAAGTGTATAGTGTGTATCTCACTCTTTTCTAACCCATATGCAACCCACACTGAAGATGTAAAGCCATCTTTGTTCGTTTTTTTCTTCCTCGCTAGTGCTGCACGTTCACTCAGAGCCACCTCACATCTTCCCAGCTCACTCTTCTCTCACCCATTCAGTATTGCTGCTGCTTCTTTTTGGCTGGATCATCCCGGTTGTGTGGCAACCTCCACAGTGAATGGTGCCTATACATCCATCTATGCATGCAGACACTGTTTCAGGCTCCTGACGGCTGAGGCTGCCGTTTAAACCCCGGCCGAAGGCTCTGCTGCCCCGAGAGCTCTTTGTGTGCCTCATGTCTCTGGCCGGAGTCCCAGGAGGCTCGTGAAAGGAGAGGTTTTGTTTGTTTTTTTTTTTTCCCCCCTTGTGTACCAGTCAGTGCCCCAACCAAGTGCTAAAGCAGCACTCACTGCTCAAGAGTTCAGTTGGATGCTTGTTTTGGTTCTAGACTGTGATAGGTTGAGCTTACGAAGTGTTAATAAGCCTTTGCTAACATGGCAAAATGCCAATCATGGAACCTATGATATTGGTCTATGCTAACATAGCAAGATGCTAATGGTGGAACCTGTGCTATTTGTGGAAGCTGTGCCATATTAGCATGTGCTAACAACAAAATGGTAATCAAGGAACCTGTGCAGTATTAGCCTGTGCTAACATGGCAAAAAGCTAATCGTAGAATATGAGCTGTTAGCCTGTGCAAACAGCAAAATGCCAAACATGGAACGTGTGCTCTTAGCCTATGCTAACCTAACAAAATGCTGATCACAGAACCTATGCTGTTAGGCTATGCTAATCACAGAACCTAAGCTGTTAGGCTATGCTTATCACAGAACCTATGCTGTTAGGCTATGCTAATCACAGAACCTAAGCTGTTAGGCTATGCTTATCACAGAACCTATGCTGTTAGGCTATGCTAATCACAGAACCTATGCTGTTAGGCTATGCTAATCACAGAACCTAAGCTGTTAGGCTATGCTAATCACAGAACCTATGCTGTTAGGCTATGCTAATCATAGAATTCATGGTGTTTGTTTGTGCTAACATGCCAAACTGCCAGTAATAGTCTGTGCTATGTTAGCCTAAACTAGCTAAGCTTATGCTATATTAGCATTTTGCAGTTACATCCCAATAAAATGGTTCTTGAATTGTTCTTTAAGGAAAAATAATGATGTCTGAAGGCATGAATACTCACGGAGACATTTGAGTGCATAAATGGTTCTTTGCTTGGCTACAGGGTTCTTCTCCATGATGGAAAACCTGCTGAATATGGTTCTTTTATAAAAATGTTTCTCTCTAGCACCATGGAGGGTTCTAGAAGTTACAGAACCTTTTTTCTATTACTGTAAAGAACCCACGTGCTAATTGTGTAATCTACTTTCCACTTCCCAAATATAAACAAACTTGATCGAATTTCAGCTGTTTGAATTGACGGTTGTGCAGTGACCACAAGCCACATTGCGCCTGTAAGAATATGTTTGAACTGCTTCTTAATCTGTATGAAGTCTAGTTGTTGATGTGTTTTTCCTGCTTTTATTGTACAGTCATGGCCAATCGTTGCTGTGAACCCTGAGAGGTCAGCTAGACGTTCCTGAGGAAAGGTGCCTTCAGATTTCAGAAAGCAGCAGACGTTATTTATGAGCCGTTAGCGTTTGTTTTAATGTAAAGTTTGACTCGTATCAACATGAAGATCCGAATGGTTTTTGAATGGCTTTAGTTTGGGAAATGGTAGGATGCTGGTTAGCAAACCCGAACACACAAATTAAGACGCATCAGATGTTCTATTAGCTCTGCTGCGTAGGGCTGCACGAGATGGACAAAATGCAATATATTCCAGTTGCATGCCACTTACTGCACCCTTGAAGTGGCATGGCCTGCATCAGGGCTGGGAACCAAAGTCGGCTCTGGACTTTTGTCTATACCAGCCCACTACGACCACAGTGACCTTCCTCGACCCTCAAAAACCAAACGTTTGTTTAGAGGCTGATTTGCCTGTTTAAACCTCAGAGCAGAGGTCTGTACCTCCATAATCATTAACAAGCGAAAGTTCAAGGAACGTTCAGTTTACTATCTCTAACCAGCAGCTGCCCATTGACTTTCATTATAGGCGAGTTTTGAGTCGGCATGTTTTCTGTTAAGAGACGCACGTTGAAATTATGGTCTGTGCTAAATGACAGTTTGTTACATGTGCAGTAAATAGAGACAAGGTTGAAACTTAATGATGTATTCCTTTAAAAAGCTTCGGAACAGCTCAGCTGCTGCTGAACAGGAACGGTTTGCTGCTAGCCTGTTAGCTGTTGGCTGAATTTTGAACGTGCCTCAGTTGTTTAGGTTATTATTCTGTGGCTTGTAACTGTGAGAGAAACTAAATCTCCTCCAAAACCAGACTGTTAATGCTTTTTGTTTGTTTGTTTAACCAAAACAGAAAGTGACCGGCGTTATGCTTCCGTGCTCGTTTTCTGCTTAGCAGGCCAGAAAGCGAAGACATTTCAGCAACCACACACGTGCCTCGTTTTAGAGTTTTCACTGTAGTCGCGTGCCGAGGCAGGAGGTTTTGAAAATAAAAAGAAAGCAATGCTGTAATTTAGACACAGATACACTACTTTAATTAACCTGTATTTCTGTGCCTGTCGTCACTGTGAGAAAGAAAACGACTTTTACTGACGTCTCAATGCTGAACGTCACAGTTACGATGCAGGTTTTGCTGTAGTTTATCTTTGTAAATGTGTTAAAACAGTGTATAAAACAAAATGGGGTTGAGTTACTGTCATTTTTTTGGGAATGTTGCAAACAAAAGGAAAAAAAAAGACGCAATCAAAAACGGCTTAAATTCTAAGCTTTTCCTCTTTTCCCCCAGAAAATCAAGTACGCTGATTAATGTTTAGTTATGCAGAGGATTAGGTCTGAAACTCAGTTTCCTAGTGCCTCCAGTTTTTAATGCCTCAAACCTTTCCAAGCCTTTTTTTCTGTTTTTATTTTAAATTTTGTACTTGGATGATTCAAATTGTTTTGCCTTACGTGGATGTTTTCTAAATCCTCATTTTCTAATCCTACTAAAAAAGTAAATGTCAAGGCTCTAGCTTCCTGTCAGTACAGAATACTGAAACACTCTCCATGTACAGTCTAACCTCTGCTTTCTCACCCTTTTCCATCCTTCAATAAAATAAAACATTTTTAAAAATATGCCTGTCTTGTTTTTTCAGTTTACTTCGAGAGCTGGTCTTTTTGGGGGTTATGGTTTCAAAGGGTTTTAAGAATAAAATCTTATTAAAGTGAGACAATTCAACTGCTAGAAGCGCTAAAGATTTAAAATGCTAATGTTGCTAAATTAATGAATGTATAAGTAGAGCCGGTTTCTGAAGAGCCTGGCCACTTCCTACCCCCTCCCCTTATATGAAAAACAGCTAAACAGCAGCAGGCACCTGCAAGTGAGTCCTCAATGAATGGGAGTGAATGGAGCACGATGGCTAAAAACGAACAGAATAGTTTCTAATCACTGGGCCAGAACGTTTCTTTAATTTTAGAAAGTAGAAGGATTAATTTCACTAAAAAAAGAGAACTCGCCTGTATGTTTCTTTTTTTCTACAGCAAACGGGTTTTTTGGCAGCAGGAGGCGGCTGTACTGCTAGAGCATGAGGATTGATTGGCGAGCAGATAAAAATAACAGCAGTGTTAAAATGGTTCACGCTGATCAGTAAATTATTTTTTTTGCATAAAAAAATGTTTAAGCATTTAAAACTGATTTTGCTCAAAATGCTCCATATCACCCCATTCATTTTGGACCCACTCGGGAGCGCGCTCTAGCGTATGAGAAACCCTGAAGACATTGCAGAGCGGGAATTCTCTACAAGTTCTCTGGTATAAGCGCCATTTAGCATGCTGAGGATAGCATATCCATGTTAGCATGTTCGCTTAAGGCCATTGCTTACTTGAAATTAAATTCTTTCTGGGTTAAAGACCACAGTAAAACATTGCAAGTGAGTGTTTAGCAAGCCACAAACCTGTCTGAGGATTTTTTTAATAAGTAAAAATTCTGTCAATTCGACATTTATTTTGACATTTGAGTTTTAGCAAAATGCTAATGTTGCTAACAGTGAATTACACCATGTAACTTGAGCACCAGTTCGCATTACGACAGTACCAAGGCCATGTCAAGAGATTTGAGGGTAAGCGGTCTAGCGAGGGGTTTATAATGTAATTGATTCAGAGAAACAGTTAAAGATTAGAAACGTATTAAAGTTTGATCAAAGTGCTAATGTTGATGACGGATTAACACGTAGTCAACAGCGATGCTAACTGCTTCCACCAGCTATACATGCGTGGATACGTCTGCGCGTCCGCCATGTTGGAGCGGTCATGCACCTGATGTGAGTTAAGCTCTCCGGTAAAACCACAATCAGCGAGTCCATCCGTGTGTAGAATCACTTCTAATCTTTATACACAGAAGGACGAAGCTGTGTTGGCTTCCTGTTCGCCAGCTTCTTGTTTTCCCTTTCCACCTTAAATGGTGCAGCAGTCACTTTCTGGTGCCTGAAGCTGCACCATTTAAGGTGGAGCGATCAAATTCGAACAAGAAGCTGGCAAATAAGAACCCACCTTCAGGTTCGTGTAATAAGGTGCTAATCTCCTATCAATATCTACACGGATAAATGAGTGTAAGGACTATTAAATAAAAAAAGCTTAATATAAAACCAGAGGAAAAACAATCAGCAGGTTCTCTGAGCCTCACCGACCACACGGCCGTATCTACACATACACAAACATCACACAGACATGAGCGTGGATCACTGCGTTCCCTCCGGTATATAATCCTTTCCCACTTTCTGAGAGCAAGATTCCTGAAATGGTGGAATTTTGGACCTCATCTTTCTTAAACTGCTGCTCTGCTGTGTAACGGTACTAAATGCAGTCCAGCTGCGATGTTGACGTGCTTGGCTGGACCCAGTGCGGCATCTAGGTGTGTGTGTGTGTGTGTGTGTATGTGGAGGGTTAGAAACCAGCATTTCAAAGCGAATAAAGATCAGCGCTGGTTTCTAGTTTGACCTTTACATGCTGAAAAGAAGGTTGTTTAGCAGAATGCTAATGTTGCTAACCGCGAAATACATAATGCAGCCATCGATTAGCATTATGGGAAAAAAAAATAATATAAAAAGAAAATCGGTTGCTAGGAGCCTTTTTAGCATGTTTTGCCAAGATTTTGCTCACTTGAAGCTGAAATGATTTGGGACGTCAGCATTCATCACGTTTTGTATTGTTTCTACATTAAAAGAAGCAGCAAAAGATTAGAAAATAAAGATTTTTTCATTGAGTATTTTTAGAGCTAGTAATGGGACCATGAAGCCAGGTTGGTGTCAGATAGGTTTCTAAAACTGTTTTAAGCAGAAATCCTGCAATAAATAAATAAATGTACACGCCAGAAATGTTATAAAGGTTTAGCACGTTGCTGTAGTAACAGCGAGTTATGACGCTAATTGGCTGCTGCTATGGTTAGCGTCCATCCATTATAAGCCAAGTTAGCATGTTTGGTCCAGCTGTTCCTGTTTTAAAGGGGCCAGTGTTGTTTTTAATGAGTAATGTGGAGTTATGGATTATAGGGAACAGTGAAAGGTTAGAAAACAGCCATCGGGCCTCTGCAGGCGAAGTATGTGAGTAGGATAAAGCTAATGCCTCAAAGAGGGTCACTAATGGGCCAGTCAGTTGCCCTGCACACGGACCTGATGACCAAAGAGTATATTCACATTTTGTGCAGAATTAAGCTTATTCTGTCATTTAGAGAAGATTGTTATGAATATTATAGCATTTTAGTTTATGGCAGCAGATTTCGCTTGGAGTTGTATAAGGTTTTTGTAATAGTTTCCCTAAAACCTGCTCTTCACACCTTAAAGTCGTGCTTCTTTAAGGGTTCTTTAGTAAAAACAATGGTTCTATACAGAGCCATTAACACCCGAAGAGCCCTTTGCATGATTAAAGGGTTCTTTGTATGGTGACATGGTTCTTCATACTGATGGAGAATGTGCTGTAGATAGTTTTTTTTAAGGGTTCTTCTATTGTTACATTGTCAGGCTTGTCACAATAGTAGAATCCTTTTTAAAAGGTTCTATATAGAACCATCTACAGCACACCTTTGAGTGCTCAAGGTGCTGTATAGAACCACTGTCTTTACTAAAAACCCCTTGAAGAACCTGCTCTTAAGAGTGTAAGGATTCTGTTCAAGGCCCAGTGTCCTGAAAGCGCCTCGTGTTAAGATCATGTTAACTGGTAGAGAGAGAGAGCGTTCAGTGTGATGCTCGCTCTGCCATTTATGTGCCTTTCTGCTGTTTTTGGGGAAAGCTGTTAGACTGAAAATCCGCCAGGTGGCGACATCGGACCACTTTTACAGGATGCTGTACCAGAGCCGGTTTATGAGGAGCCTGGCCATATCCTATTCACCCGTTATATCAAAAACAGGCCTGTTAATCAGCAGAGGCCGCATTTTTCTTTAATTTTAGAGAGTAGAAGAATGAATTTCACTAAAAACCAAAGAAATCTTACCGATATGTTTCCGTTTTTCCACAGTAAACGGATTTTGGGCAGCAGGAGGCGGGCGTTACTGCTACTGAGTGCTGATTGGTTGGCGAGCGGAGCAGCTCATTGGCTGTTCGCGCTCACAGACGTCATGGACACCCATGATGCTCGGATTTAAACTCCTATAGCTCGAGTTTAAAAGCTCTGAAAGTATAACAGCGGGGCTCAAATGTTTTATGCTGTTGAGGAGATTACTGTATTCTGTTACATTAAAAATGTTGAAGCATTTATAAGCTATGATTTTGCTCCCTATCGACCCATTCACTTTTGACTCACTCGGGAGCGCCCTCTAGCGTTTAAGAAACCCGGAAGACATTGCAGAATGGGAATTCTCTCTGTAAGTTCTCTGGCTGCACTGCGTCTCAAATTCATCTCAAACTATTTTATTTACGTGTTTATGGATCGTTTTATGTTTACACACGTTTGTCTCGCTGGAACTTACTTTAATGATTGAGACTCATTTGATTAATTTGGAAATTGTTCTTGTTTGAAAAGTGTAACAGCACTAAATGTTAAATGGGCGGTTATGCTGAGTGAACACAAGGTGGCGGTATTTGGCCATTTAAACAAGGGGTCCCACAAAAAGCCTGAGTAGACTGATAAATCAATGTGATCAGTTATTAATCCCAGTGTTACTGAGCTCTGCTAAAGCCTGAGTAGACTGATAAATCAATGTGATCAGTTATTAATCCCAGTGTTACTGAGCTCTGCTAAAGCCTGAGTAGACTGATAAATCAATGTGATCAGTTATTACTCTCAGTGTTACTGAGCTCTGCTAAAGCATGTGCCAACCAAGCTGGCTGAGGTTTTCACTGACGTCTTAAACCTCACTTTAACATCTACAGTTATGAAGTGTACCCTCACCAATTTGCATACCGCTCTAACAGATCCACAGACGACGCCATTGCACTAACAATACACACTGTTCTCACACACCTGGACAGAAAGAACACATATTTACGAATGCTGTTCATAGATTTCAGCTCAGCATTCAACACAATCATCCCTGTCAAACTCATTCCTAAGCTCAGAGACTTGGGATTGAACTCTCATCTGTGCAACTGGATACTGGACTTCCTAATGAGCAGACCCCAGGTGGTGAAAGTTGGGAACAGCTTCTCTTCCACACTGACTCTGAGCACAGGGGCTCCGCAGGGATGTGTGCTCAGCCCCCACCTGTACTCCCATGTCTAACATCATCTTCAAGTTTGCTGATGACACCACCATCCTAGGCCTCATCACTGATGGAGATGAAACAGCCTACAGAGACAAGGTCAACGCTCTGTCAGAGTGGTGCCTTGACAACAATCTCTGTCTCAGCATCAGCAAAACAAAGGAGACGATTGTGGATTACAGGAAACAGCAGAGGGACGGTCACTCTCCCCTATTCATCAATGGACCTGAAGTGGAGAGTCAGCAGTGTGAAGTTTCTCGGCGTACACCTCACCGATGACCTCACCTGGTCCCACCACACCAACACTATTGTGAGATTTGTCCGTCATTGTCTCTTCTTCCTGCGTAGGCTTAGGAAGTTTGGTCTGCCTCCTCAGATCCTCATCAGCTTCTACAGGTGCACCACAGAGAGCATCCTCACGGGTTGCATCACTGTCTGGTACAGCAGCTGCACCGCCTGCAACCACAAGGCCCTTAAAGGAGTGGTGAGGACAGCAGAAGCCATCATAGGCAACAGACTACCAGCCTTACAGGACATGTACCAGTCCTGCTGCCTCAGGAAGATCAACAAGATCCGGTCAGAGAGCGTCACCCAGCACACAGCCTGTTCATCATCCTGCCATCAGGCAACCCGGCTATTGAACAGTTTCTACCCACAGTCTGTCAGGCTTCTGAATAAGCTGTGAAGCTGTGGCTCTGTCCCCAACTACCACTTCACTCAGTCACTCTGTCAGTATTATTATTGTATCATATCGTCTCTGCTACAGACAATAACAGTAAGCCACTTTAAAGAACTATAGCACAGAGTCACTCAAGTAACTTTTAATGTATGTTGTCTCTGTCTTGTGTATATTGTGTTTATATTTTGTGTAAATTTCACTATATTTTGTGTATAATTTCTCTAGATTTTGTGTAAAATTAATGTATTTTATTTATTTTTTATTTATATATATTTTACTCAGTTACTTTCTGTAGAGTGATTATCTGAGCCTCACCACAAGCATTTCAATGAATAAATCTCCTGACATGTTGCGCAAATTACAAACTTGAAACTTAATGTCTGTCTTGCTGAGCTCTGCTAAAGCGTGAGTAGACTGATAAATCAATGTGATTGGTTATTAATCTGGGTTACTGAGCTCTGCTAAAGCCTGAGTAGACTGATAAATCAATGTGATTGGTTATTAATCTGGGTTACTGAGCTCTGCTAAAGCCTGAGTAGACTGATAAATCAATGTGATGTTTTTACTCATGTTCATGTATTTACAGCCTTTGGTTGAAACTCAGATGAACTTCAAGACTCAAATAAAACAGAAACTCATAAAATCAAGAACTAAAATTTATTCTAATTCAATAAAACTAACTGTAATACAGCAGTTGCAGCATTTCAAAGGCAAACTCTACATTACTGTTTGGTTTCATTACATAAAAATATTAAAAAAGAAAACGTGATGCCCAAAAATTATAAGAAAAAGATGAACTGCAGTGCAATCATAACATCATGACTGACAAACCGATGGAGATCAGAGCCGTTCAAGTCTTCAGGTGAGGATGAGCCTTAACTGGTTCAGGTCAGAACATGATTGTGTCTTTCATTACACAAAGCATCACACTGTCCTTTCAGATTGTTTCTCGCTCAGAATTTATTAACTAGATTCAAGTCTGATAATGATTTAGAAATAAAAATAAATAAAATATTAAATCTGCACCGCCTCCTTCACTCTCTGTGTGATCAGAGTGAGTCAGAGTGTTTTGGCGTAGCTCACTCTGCTGCTGTAGTGATGAGCTCTCGGTTCTTTGAAGGAACTCAATGAGAACCGTTTGTCCCACTGATAAAGGATAAACACACATTTGCTACATTCGTTCTTCTTTGTTGTCCACACAGAAATGTTCCTCAGAGACGCGTTACGAACGTGGAAGATGTGAAGCTGGAGCAGATCATATGATCCGTCCGTGGTTTTGTCTCTCTTACGCCTCTTGAGGGGTCAGTTTACATCGGGACATCATGATCTCACAGCAACGACAGGATGAAAGTGGCTTCTTATTCATTTCTGGAATTTACTGTTCCAACTTAAACACTGTAGCTCCATTTAAGGTGGAACAGGAAATTCCAAACACAAAGAAAACTACAGCTTCATCCCAGCAGCTCCACTCCAACCTCTCACCGCTTTAAAAGGAAGTTCGGTTTCCAATAAGAACTAATGGATGAACCACAAACAGGCAGAAAAACGACCTGCTGTAAACAAGAACACAGACATTTCACCTCGAATGTCACAACACGGCTGTCGTCACTGGAACGGAAAAGGAGCCTTCTGAAAAATCAGCATAAATAGAGACCGTTTCACGCTGTGGCTGAGCGGCAGAGCTGACCGGCCTGCGGTTTCTCGTTTGGTCGAAAACAAAATGAAATAAATAAATTAAAATTGGTGAGAAAATGAGACGCCGAAAAAAAGGGATTGGGACGTCCGTCTTTGGGTGGATCGTTCAAGTTGATCTGTGCGTTTTTGCGGTGTGTGAATCTGTTCACTGAAGATGACAGTGGGGTCAAATGTTTACATCATTTCCACATCAATAATATATATGAATTATTATAAAATGGCACCTTTTAAAAAGAAATATTGAGCATAACTCATCATACGTCACAACAGAAATGCTAGATTGTAGGTTTTATCTTCCTGGACAGGTCGCCAGTCCATCGCAGGGCAGACAAACAGACACAGACAGTCACTCACACCCAGGGGCAATTTAGCATGTCCAATTGGCCCCACCCCTAAAATGTCTTCTCATATTTTGATGATGTCATCGTGCACCAGTGGGCGGAGCTAGGCTTGGCTAGCTTAGAGACGCTCCCTGATATCGAGTTTCAATCACACATACGTCACAATACAAAAAGAAAATGATCTGTGGTCTCACAATTACGCCGACTCTAATGTACAATACCGTGACGAGGTTTTATTCCATGTAAATTTGGACCGTTTCTATTGGTCCAAATCTATTCGTCATGAAAAACAAAGTTCCATTGAAGACGTATTATATTACCACCTTAAAAGGCCTTAAAACCCACAGCTCCAAACTTAAGCAGTAAAAAGTTTCTACATGAATTTCGTTAGCTGTAACATGTCACTCTATGCGCCGCTACGCCACCTTCTCAATGCTCAGAGTGACTTTTTGTAGGCGGTTTTTCGCTTTTAGTTTCTGTAGAATATCAAAAATGTGTAGTCTGTATTTGAGACTTTCTGAAATCATAAAATAATCAGTTGAAAATCTGTGTGAATGTTGCTTTATTCACATCTGAGAATAACTTGTTGTAGTCCATATAATAACCCAATAATAACCCTGCTTGTCTCTCACTGCTGTCAGTGGTTTGTAGAGCATAAAGAGTAAAACTGCTGCCCTCCACATAACAGACTAGGGGTCAGTTCCCCGTCTGGGCAGCACACAAGTCCTTCTGAAACTCTCTACCTGACTTTGACTCTGACTCTACACTGGCTGTGCTCCAATAGCAGGAATGTGGAAAAGCTGTACACGTGTGAATCAAGCCAGTTGACCCCACTGTCTCCACTGTGTCCTTCAGTATGTGTGTTTATTTGTGAGTGTGAGGTTTTCAGGCTGATGCTGAATCAGGTGGACTCTTCGCTGAGCTGCTGTCCAGAACCAGGTCCACTTCCAGGAAGTCAGCGGGTGTGTCCTCGCTGTGAGTGTCTCCCTGTTTCTCCTCCTGCGTCACACTCTTCCTCCTGCAGCAGCACAGTCCGAGTTTGGCAGGCCGAACCAGACCCAGGAATAGCGCCCCCACGCCCACACCGGCCGCGCTGGTGTAGAAGGCTGAGCCGTAATTCTGCGTCCTGTCGACCAAAGTGCCTGAAAACACAACAAACACACGCAGGGAGTGAGTGAGGTCAGCAATGCAGGTGGGCGTCCAGAGTCTAAAAGAGCGTTTCCTGTTATAAAGTTATGATGATGTCATCATCCAAGATGTGTCTGGTGTCTGAAGTCTGCTTCTTTAGTTTTAGTGCTGGAGCTACGAGGATAATGTAGCTAACAAGCAATGGAGGCTTACAGCCCACCAATTAGCATGGTGCCTAGAAACATGTGGAGGCATTCATTATCTCTAATATCTCTTATAATTATGTGGTTTCTGACACTGTATGACTCACTGTTACCTATAAACATGGATGAAGTACATTAGCTTAGCTAAACACACTAGCAGCCACCTGGAAGTATGAACTTCATTTGTACTTCTGTCCACCTGATGGGGTATAAGCTTCCATTACTTGTTAGCTGCATTAGCTTCGTAGCTAAAAGAGCCAATTGTGGACCCAGTAGGGCTGTCATCATTGACTTTATTAGTAAACTGAGTAATGTAGCGATTATTTAGATGATTAATTAGATATTTGTTGTTTTTAGCCAGTCATTTCATGAACTTGTCATGCCTACATATCATTATACAGACATGTTCACTGCTGAAATTCTCACATTGTCACTTCATTCAGAGCCCAAATACCAGCCCTGTGATGATGCTCATATCCCAGACAGGCTGTAATCCTACTTAAGCTCTACTTAAGCATATCCTTTTGAAGCACTGAAGCTTCTAAGAGACATTCAAGCATCTTATTGTTTACTTTGTATGTTGCAGTTTTACAGTGAATCTTCTGATGAAGCCAACCAATTAAAGCCAATTAATTATTTTTTTAAGCAATCCAGTTAATTTCACTCTGCATACCTGAAATCAGTAACTACAAACATATGTGCATTAGTGAGATCCTGCTGGTGTGGGTTTCCTCTCTTTCAGTGATGCTCACAAAAGCGAATGCTAATAGTTCCTTCATGTGGAGAATGTTCAAACTGCTGAACAGCTTTCATGACACTGGTTATCTCTTAAATTGTAAGTAATAGCCAAGTCAATTCATCAAGAACACACGCTTTAATCTATGATTTTTTAAAACACGTTTTAAGTAGTCGAGTTCCTATGAATAGCATAAGGTGTGCAACATTATTTACCTGCTAGTGGTGGACCAGCCAGCCCAGCAAAGCTCTGGATAAAAACGTAAACTCCGACGGCCGATGGCATCCTCTCTATGCCCACCACATCGTCCTCAGCCAGCATGGGGATGTGGGTGGAGCCTACGGTGCCGAAAAGGAAGCCAAAGGCGGCGCAGCAAGAAGCCAACCCCCAGAACTCGGAGACGGCGGTGAAGAGCGCCAGCACCAGGCTCAGCAGCAGCGTACAGATCAGCAGGATGTAGATTTTTCGGATTGGCTGGCGGTTCAGCACCCAGCCAATGGAGAGGCGGCCGAATATTTCGGCCACGGCCATCGTGGACAGCATGTAGGTGGCTCGATCGCGTTCTAACCCGCGGCTGACGCTCAGTTCAATCACGTAGAGCTGCGGGGCGAAAAAGCCCAATGTGGCGAAGAGGCCAAAGAGAGAGTAGCAGATAAAGCTGCAGTCCGTGAGCACGGAAAAGTCCAGAAGTTTGGGCCGAGCCGCCTGCGGCTCTGCTTTCTCCTCCTGCTGTGCTGTGGGCTGTTTAAGAGGAGTTGAGGGAAGTGCTGGAGGTTCAGGTTCCTCCTCTCCTCTCTTCTCCACCAGCTGCAGGTCTGTAGTTTGTTCTGAGCCTCGTTCTGCCGCACTGCGACTAGGGCTGCATGGTACAAACCAAACACCAAACTGTGGTTATATTTCTGTGAGGTTTCTTGCAAATTGGAGCTTACCACAATAAAACTGCAAACAATATGACTTTTAAGGAGCTAAAAATTCAGATAGTAATTTCATTTTGTCAAAAAATAGACTCCAGTAATTTTATTTAAATACCATTTTACTGGCCAATATTTTAGACCGGCAAATTGTCAAATATGATGACTGTCAAAGTCTTACATATTATAATTATTGTAGAACACGGACAGAACTTTCCAGAATTCTTAGCTGTGCTGGTTTCTGTTAACATTAAATGTGTATGATTTTGATGGCAAATGATATACGAATTAGGCTCTACTAGTGAAACATCAACTATACTAACTTTTAGAGACTGTCTAAAGCGCTCATTTGTTTACTGCAGCAATATCAGTCCTCCAAAGGCCAATAACTCAGAATTCATTAACAAATTTCATATATTGCAGAAAGTCCCACGGCTCAGTTATATAGGCTAGTTTTGCTTTAGCTTGGTGGTTAGCTTTCTTTCTGTAAGCTTCCTTCATTAAAACATTTAGAGGTGGAAATTTGTTAAAGCTATGTGGGCGGGACAACCCAAATCAGCCTTGTGAGGATAATTCTTTCATAAGCAATACCCAAGATTAGGACCACCCGGTTACCACGACCATTTATTGGGCATCGCAAAGTTATTCCTGGTACGTAAACAAGGATTTAGCTTCCCTTTAGGTCCTCTGGGGCATTTCGCCTGAAGTTTGTCCACTTTTAATTGGTGATGCATAAACCTCTGTCACTTGTTACCTACATCACATCAAGATTAACCAGATTAACAAGATTAATCTATAGGATATAGTAAACATAGTCTTACCTCGCACCCTCAGCCAGGTTGGTTCTGGAAGAGGAGATGGACTGCACTCCGGAGTCCACGGAGCTGAAGGAGGTTCGGGTAAACTCGTTCTCCAGCTCATATTTGCTTTTGGTTTGTTTGAGGGGAGACTGAGGCCCCTCCTCCTCTTCTGGGGCGGAGGGTTTGGGCTGGATGATGATGGGCCTGAGCAGCGCTCCAAAGGCAATGACTGACGCCTGCAGGAGGCCAATCACAACCAGGCAGTTCCTCCAGCCAATGTGATCTTTCAGGGCACTCAGGGCTGCAGAGTGAGAGATAAACGGCAGCGATGCCTCAGCATTATATTCCTAATGGGGTCCGTTAAGGAAATAATTACTAGTTGAATCTAAACTGAATCTCTAACCAGCCAAACCAGCCTAATCAGCCAAGTTATGTTTGGTATTTAAAGTTCCTTTCTTTAGTTTTGGACAGGAGCGAAGAAGCTAACGTAGCTAATCAAAATATATCCTATATAAAAAGGTGGAAACTGCATCTTGTGGCTCCTGTGTTGAAGGAAAATTTGTGTAAATTTGTTGATTAGCTAAATCTTTAAAGTCTAAGTCAATTTATTATGGTACAAGACATTCACACCCTGATGAACACAGTGAGCCTTTCGGCTAAGTGGGTTCACAGGCTGCTCTCCTTTCAGTTTCACCAAAAAAACATCACACAGCAAAGTGAGAAGCACTATGTTCCCTGTTTATTGTGCAGTGATGATGACCAGGTCTTGTGGCCAGGTGTGCTAACATTACCTGGAGCTAAAACAAAGAGTGAGAAACACTCTCCGGTTGAGGCGACGGAAGTGACGAGCGATCTGCGCTTGCTGAAGTACTGCGAGAGGATGGTGACTGTAGGCAGGAAGGTGAGGCAGTAACCCAGGCCTGTAAACAAACAGCACAAAGGGTAACAGCCACTGGCGCCTTCTACTGACACGGGCTCAGGTCAGGCTACGGGGGGTTAAAGCACAGCACGCACCAGGCCGCTGGCTTCCACGGGTCCCGGAGGATGCAATTCTGAAATAAAATTGCAATTAAGAGAGACAAAAAAAGGGACAAGGAGAAAAACAAAGAAAGAGATTGCTAGATTAGGGTGCGTCCATTTGCAGAAAAAAGAAAGTGCTCTGATAATCGGGGAAAGCTAGCAGTGCGTAGGGTGTTGACGTAAACAAACACATAACTAAAGATAAAAACAACTGAGAAATAGGTCGTCACTTTCATCACTTCGAAAATTAAAAATTACAGCATAAATCAGCACAAATGACAGATGGAATCATGACTCAGCCAATTCTGTAAGAAACCATGGTCGGTTCAGTCAGAGCACTAATTGGATTCCCTCTCAGTACCTTCAAGAAGAATTGTGAATTACATTGATTTGTGCAGAAACACAATCAGAGCTTTTAAAGAAAATCAAAATCACACTGTATGTCTGTACAGTGATTCAGCAGAAGGTGGACAGCAGGAGGGTGGATGAAGCTGGGAACTGCAGGGATGGTCAGACTGGTTGTAACTCGTTGTTGTTATGTAATAAGTAATAAGTTATATTGCAGGTGTGAAGTGAATGAGTTATGATCCACCACTGACTCTAATGCAGGTGTGTCCCTACAGCTGAGGTTTGTGGTAAAAACAACTTAATTTACTTTTAATTTCTGTATTTTAAGAAAACTATAATACAGATTAGAGGTGTCACTCAACCTGTAATATTGACGTTTTAGTACTATAATAATACAACACATAGTGTTTCATATTGTATTGTAATGTATCGTACTGTGTCATATTTTGTACTGTATTACACTGTACTGTATGGTAACATATATAGTGTTGCATCAAACTTAATGACTAATGTTACCATAAGTATCATATTGTATAGTATTATATTGCATCAACAGCAACAAATAATTTATCATTACATATTATAATTTATCATATTATATCATTGCACTGTCTCACTGTCCTGTATTATACTGCAACATATAATAACTTGTAATGTATTGTGTTAAGTGATCTTCCTCTCTGTAGCTCTCGTTCTAACACAGCAGCTGAGTGTTAAAATGAGACACTGAGGATGTCAACCATTTTAAGTCCCACACAACCATGTTAAGGTACAAAAACGGTGCAGATGGATTAACTGGGTTCAGTAAGTGAACAGAGGTGCAGTCCATATAAAATGGTATGTAAAAGACACTTGTACACATGGAATGGACACCTGATCTACTACACAGAGGACACTGTTTACAGCAGTGGTCAGCACTGTTTTACATAAACAGATAAAAGCAAAGACATACAAGCACACACATATATACACATCTCGGGTGGCACAAGTACCTGAGACAAGGCCCACAGTGACGTACATCTGGTCAATGGACTGCGTGAAGGCTGTGCTGACCGACCCCAGGCTGATCAGGAAACCTCCAAACATGACCACCGGCCTGCATCCGAAATGGTTACTCAGCACCGTGGATAAAGGGGCTGTGGAGAAACATCACCAACAGTGATTAGAACCAGTATGAATCTGCAGTGTGTAGTGCTGACTGTGATTATTCTGGAGTGAATGGTCTTCTGTAACTGGCTGAACTCTCAGTGATATTAGTCCTGTTACAATCCACATCATGCTAATAGAATAACAATACAGCTGTGCTCCATGTTGTTATTGTTATTGAGTTTGTTCTGTGGAAAAATGCTGGCATCCAGGTTATGACTTCTACTATGACTTCAATCTACATTCCTTGGTAAAACTCCCAAAGCACAAAGGCCAATCGGGTCAATCACTTGTAGGCTTTATTTTGAGGAAGTCTTGTTTATCTTTGCCCCTCGGAGTGATTAGACTGTGTTTGTGCAAGGAAAACTGCTGCTTTTAGCTCCTCTCAGCTGGAAGAGTGTGAGTCTATGCACAGAAATATGACGCAACAGTCGGGTCATTAAACCCAGACCACCTCAGCATATCCATTTACAAATGGATATCCTTTCTGTCTATGTGTGCCTACAATATAGGCAAATCTACTGGCAGAACACTCTTCCATACAAAGAGCTTATTTGTGTAATTATTTTACCAATATTAACATTAACAATATTATTATTAGTATCATCAGCAATACTACACATTTTAAGGATGCATAAAGATATTAAGAATATTAAGTGTATTGTGTATTGATGTCTGTTTTGGTCTTGTGTTGTGTCTGTTTCTAAAAGAGAATGAGGTCATTTTTATACAAATAACAATCTAAATTTGACCTCCTTTTATTGCTTTTTACTGCAACAGCTTTTAATTGTAATTCATGCCATTTAAATCTGAGCTTAAAATCTACATATAAGGCAAATTTATGCCAGGAAATGCTCATAAAGTACATTGTGGGAACATAAAAGCTCACGTGATGCTACAGCAATATAAATGTCTGAGGTCTAATTGCACCCAGATGGTCTAACAGCACAAGCGAACCTTAGAGAGAAACTGCTTTCTTTAATGACCTTTTTCTAAATGTGCCTCTGTACATAATGAAGGAATGGCTGTGTCTCAATAGGGTCACTCTATTCTCCGAGATAGCTGAGAGGATTCACTGATGCTTAGCGGAGTCACGATTCATAAAACCCATTACTCGATTCGATACAATACAGTGGCGTCTCAAATCAATTATTGTTTTTGATGAAGCTAAAACAAGTGGCTGAAAATGTGCCTACATTAATGTGTTAATGTTTCAATATTTCTGATTATTAGAAAATTCAATATTATAAAATTACAGTACTTTTGAAATAAAAGCTATAGTGTCCCAGTGTAATGCTATGGTGACAAGCTTACATACTATTTGTGATACGATGTGTTACGTTGTACTGTTACATCCTAGAGCTTATACATAACTAGCTAACTGCTTATTCAATGTCATAAACTCCACCAATCGCTGTAGTTATTCACTGAGGTGAGTAAATATAAACTAGTAACATTTAGGAGCAGAAATAATGGATTATTTGATGAAAAACTAAAAACTAACTAAAAAGTCTCAATTTTGGTTAAAATGTGGGTCTCTGTAATTCAAACACTGAAAATAGCTGGTCAGGTAGCTCTTACTATTTGCTGTGTGTTGTGAGTGAATGGCTAGACTTGGGGTTCTTTCTCCCTGTTTAAAAGGTATTAGACACTGAGTGGCTGATAAAGGCTAAAGGCAGGTGTCTGACCTGTGAAGGTCATCACAAAGACGCAGATGGAGACGATCCAGGACACTCGGCTATTGGATTCTCCAAAATCGTTCGTGAGGTCTTGCAGGAAAATGCCAAAGATTTTGATGATGCCGTAGGTGAAGACCTCTGTGAAGAAGAAGGCCACGGCCACGGCCCAGCCCCAGCCTCCATCTGGAACCTGAGGGTACACGTTGGCGCTCATGCACCCCCGCAGCGTGGGCACCAGTCCCTTCATGGCTGGAGATGTTTCTGCCTGGAAAACAAAAACGTGACACGTCAGCAGAGGCAGGGAACCAGCTACATTTACTGAGTTACACATGCTCAAGTAAAACGGATGGATCTGAACTTTTTTGAGCATTTTCGCATTTTCACTTCCATTTTAATCATCAGCATCCTTTTTTGTGTTTACTCTCATTCTGTTGGTTCAGCTCCTGGACTGTTTTACTGCTTCTCTCACTTTGGAGCTTTAGCACCAAATTTGAGACCAAAGGGATCCAAAACGAAAGAACAGAGAATAATAAATGTCAGTTCCTGAGCTGACAGAAGCTGGATGGACTGCATTTTAAGCAGTTTGAACTGCTGTTTTTGTTCTTCTACTCCAGAAGGTTTTGGACGATGCTTTTACTTTTACTGTGGTCATTCTTTCACTGCAGTAGCGATATTTTATTGCAGTACAGGTTCAGATATCCACCTACTGGCACAGCAAACATGGCAGGAGATTTCGTCTCTGATAGCTGCAGATGTTGTTCCCCTTGACCCTCAGGCTGAGCCAGCACTGCATGTAATTACTGAGAAAAGCTGCCAGCTTAACCTTAATGAGGACTTAATGTAAACCCAACACAGTTTCATACATACCACTGCACGGACCCCTGCAAAGGGACAGTTTGGTGAAAAGTGAGATTTACATGACTTTCCCCTTTCAGTGATCTCACATAGGCATGATTAGACCTCAAGATGGCTGCTACTGCTACTAATGTACTGTTGTCCATGTTTATTTAACAGTGTGTCATACAGTTAGAGGTGGGCAATGTGATGATATTTTATTGCTATCGTGATAAATTATGTCCCAATATACTTTACTGATCATCCATATCATCAGTACTTAAAGAAACACTGACTACCTACACGTTTTCTTACAAAGAGAGCATTATAAGGTCGGTTTAACTGGATTTAGTGCAGTTTGAATAAAAATCATTGTAGTTTATTATTATTTTAATATTTTTATGTGGTCCCACAGGTTCAGTTCTGTCTGTTCCAACTTATTAAATCTCAGAAAAACGAAATATTATGAGGCACATGTGTATCATGAAAATATCTCAAGGTATCATACAATGTCGCCTAATTCTTCCTGTCAGAAAACACATAAGCACGTCTACTGGAGATTCCTGAACCAGCTTCCAGCACTCAGCTACATGAGCTCTAGTGCAAAACTAAAGACTGAGACACTAGACATGGCCTCCAGGGTAAAGGGTGTGTGTGTGTGTGATCCTATCGATTTAATGTCTAAAGGAATAAAACATCTCTCTTAGCAGCTTGGCAATGCTAAAATAACAGCAGCAAGCTTTAATCGGTTTTATTCTGAATATGTTCAAGATCCTGTATCAGCCTGCAGATCCAGACAATTTAATTTAGTACCTAAAGATGTGCCTCAAGGGCTGAAGGTTTTTAAAAAATGTTGGAAATGAAGTCACAGCCACATCATGACGCCTCATTTGTCCTTCAGGCAGCTGCTGATAAAGAACCTGATCTTTATGCTGAGCTTCCAGCCCTGGTTGGACAAGGTGTTCCAGCAGAATGATGTCATATAGTAGCTTGTGTGGGGCAGAGGGGGAGGGGACAAGGCACTGCAGGAGAGAGAGCTGATGCTGATATTGACACGTTCTCATTCACAAGACTGCAGTCTGCAGACACTACTGTCACAGTAGATGTGGCATAGAGCGGAGCTCGGCTGCTAGTCATTAATAACCTAAATTGAATATATATATATATACATATATATATATATATATATATATTTATATATATATATATATATATATATATATGTAAAAAAAAATAAATATATATATATATATATATATATATATATATATATATATGTGTGTGTGTGTAAAAAAAATAAATATATATATATATATATATATATATATATATATATATATATATATATATATGTAAAAAAATTATATATATATATATATATATATATATATATATATATATATAAATAAAATATATATATTTTTTTTCATATGTGTGTGTGTGTGTGTGTGTGTGTGTGTGTGTGTGTGTGTGCTTGCTTAACACGTGCAACACTACAGATGACGCAAAGTGCATTGCAGAAGCAGTGATGGGAAAATCTGATTCAGTTCGCTGAATCGATTCTCTAATTTCTCTGTCCAGCGTTTCAATGAATCGAACACAAGAGACAAGAGAGAAAAGGGTAAAATAAATAAAATAAAACATAAACAATGAAAGAATTGAAAAAAATAACAATAAAAGAAAGCAGGTGAGATAAACTAGATACGACGTTTTAAAACGGATCATTTACTTTTTTCTATCATAAAATGTATTTTATGAAAAATCTCTTGACATGTGCTACATAAATAAAGATTATTATTATTATTATTAACATTATAATAATAATAATAATAACATTTCGGAAAATATTGCACTCTATAAGAGACGGTTTTCAAGCTTAGTGGGGAATCGGTTCAACTGATTCACTGCAAGGAATTACTTCAGATCTAATGAACGATTCCTTCCTGCACTAGCCGATCAGCGCAACGCAATGCCGCCAGACCGAACCGGTCTGGAGAGCAGCTTCTTTAGACGACTTAAACACGAAGAATTCACAAAAATCACAATTTTATTATTTTACTTGGCAAAATGTAAATCTCTCTTCAAATTCGATTAGCTATTCAACAGCTTCGTGTTCGAATTAGTCGTTCCACCTTAAATGGCGCAGCAGTTACACTCTGGTGCCTCAGCCTCAGGCATCAGAACGTTAACAGCTGCACTATTTAAGGTGGAACGGAAAATTCGAGCAATAAACTGGCGAATGAGAAGCTGACATCCTAGTTACCTCTCTCACAGAATTGTACAAAAACTTATTTTTGAGTTCTACTTACCGAAAACGAGGAGAAACTCTGAGGAAAGTTGCCGGTTTTTATTTCAAAAGACGTTAAATCTTGGCGTTTCCTCGCTGGAGCATCTCACTGAGAGCCGAGCGGAGAGCAGCGCTGAGAGCCGGTTAGCTTCAGTCTGAACCGAACCGAGCCGAGCCGGAGCTGCTGGATTACTGAACAGCTCCGGTTCTCTTCTCTTTTCCTCCCGTTGCTGCTCTCCTTTCCTCTCTTCTCCTTAGCACATCTTCTCTCCGTCTGTCAGCTCTCCGTTTCTCTCTTTCTTTCTGTCTTTCAGTACCGGTATAAGCCGGTATTGCAGCGCGTGCGCGCGAGCTGCTGCTTTACAGTTTGAACTTAAATACTGATTTATACATTGATTTAAATAAATTAAAATATACATATAATTACGCTTTTGCTCTAAAGTGTATTTTTTCAATAAAGCCAAAAATAGATTTCTTTCTCTTTTTAATGGAATCGAACTTCATTTGAATACGTAGTAATTTGTGTGATAAGTATATGAACTAAAATAGATAAATGAAATATTGGTGTTCTTCGCTCTAAGCTGTGAGAAAGAGCACCATAAAACGTTCTAAGCCGCATTAAAAGTCTAGATCAGTGAACTCTTTTGGCATCGTCTGAGCCTGTTTGGTGGTTGTGCTGATGCTGATCGCCACCAATAAAAGTCCCTAGAGCTGCAGCCAGCAGTGCTGGTCGCCCCTCTCCGCCTGTAAGGCGGACAGAGACGCAGAGAGCGGCTGAGCGCTACCGGGTGGAACAGGTTCATTCCGGTTCTGAGGGGCTGCCACATGGGCGCGCAGAGAGCGCGCGGCCTGGGGGGCGAATACTAATGAAGTCTGTCCACTTTATCATTCAGTAGATCTGCATCGACTTTCAGAACATCAGCATCAAAGCAGCAAAGCCGCTCGAACTGTTTGATTTATTAAGTGTTGTTTACACTGTGAGGAGAATCCTCGTGCTACGTACAGGACGCCGCGAGGTGACGTCACGCGCATAGCCACGCCCCCTACACACTCGGCTGGGCAGTGAAGAGTCCGTTTGTGTGAAGTTTGTTTTATATGAATCTGTGTTAATCTGTGTTAACAGTCTTAAAGATGGTTCTTCAAGGGTTCTTTGGTAGAGACAGTGGTTCTATTTAGAACCATGAGCCCTACATAGAACCATATGCCTAAATGGTTCTCTGTATTGTGAAATGGTTCTACAGGTTGATGCAGAATGTGTTGTATAGGGTTCTATATAGCACCAAAAAGGGGTTCTGCTATTAGTCTGATGAAGTTTGTAACAATAGAAGAACCCTTTCTGGTGCTATATGAAACCAAAAAGGTTCCATATAGAACTATATACAACACATTTTCCATCAGTCTGAAGAACCATTTCACCATGCAAATGGTTCTTTGAGTGTTCATGGTTCTAAACAGAACCACTGCATTTTCTCAAAGAACCCTTTAAGAACGATGTTTTTAAGAGTTTATTATAATTATTATTATTATTATTATTATGATCATTATTATTATTATCTTTGTAGCTATTTTATTTTTCCACACCTGTTTAGCCTGTTTATTAAACATTGCAGGTTTTTCAAGATAGCATTAGATTGTTATTCATGGTAACAGGTGGAAGAATAAAAAAATACACCGGAAAAAAGGTTACTTTAAATGTACTTGATGAAAGTTGTGCACATTGGCTCAGAGACTAATTCATAATAATCTGATAACTGTAGAAAATCAGATTGTGTCAGTTACTGGTTCAGTGTATTTTCATGCTCCTGAGTAATCAGATAATGGGGAAACTCTGGGTCTACATGAGTCAGACAGAAGTGGTGGACGAGGTACACAAACCTTGTACTTGAGTTAAAGTAGAGACAAGGAGGAATAAAAAAGTACAAAAGTATTTGCCTTCAAATGTACTTAAGTATCGAAAGTAAAAGTACTAAAAGATTAATGATTGCTCAAATGTCCTGTGATCATTTTTATAACTAGACTCGCTTCATGAACTCATGTTAGATGAAAATCCTCCAGTGTCTCTCTTGGTAAACCAGTCTTTTAATAGAATGTGATTAATTAGTGACGCTGATTAAATTATCATAAGCACAATACACTGAGTGCAAACAGTATCCATTAGACAGTGAGAATGGTGATCAAAATGATCCACAAAGAGACAGGAGTGAGTGGAACTCCGGCACCAGTACAGCAACCAAGACCCCAACTCATTATGGCAGCCCCCCTACAGTAAGCCCACATTATCCTCCAAATATTACGACTTTTTTCTTGAAGTCTACTATTTTCATTTTTATGAACAGTGGCCCTAAAACGCCGTTGTTGAACTGTATGCTTGCAGTGGGTCGGTATGTCAAACAGGTCAAAACAAGCTCAAAACAAAGTGACCGCTGTGCCCTGATTGGTGTTCTTGCTTTGCGCTTCTTTCATTTTAACATGTTACATTGTTATACACACAGAAACCAAAAGGAAGGACGGATTTCTCAAAATCGAGGGGCCGAATCAGCACATAATTTTTACATCCCGGTAGAAGAGACCTTACAGAGAGAGGAAACAAACACACTCAGATCCAAAACACAGTGAGGGTTACAGGCGCTTCGGAAGTTTGGGGACACCTAAAGGTTTTGATGATATTCAGATTATTAGGTTCTTTTTCAGTGAGGTAGTAAAACTTCTTTGTGAAAATGTGAAGGAGTTCATCACGAAACAGCTCTGTGCTGATTAGTGTACATGTATCATCTATACTCTTCATCTGAGATTCTTTCTCATCAAAGTGGTGTGAAGTGCAGGTTGTACATAATTCCAGAGTTTGGTTTTCCAAACTATTGTTAAAAGCTCATATTGGAACTCTTTTGGGTTTGAGTGCTGATGAGAGCTCTGGAATTAATTCCCTATAAAGCATTAAGTGCTTTAAAGATGAATTCCACCCACTGTTCTGCAAACAGGATTGCTCCATAATCCAGTGTGTGAGATGGAAATAGAGTGATACAGAGTGGTTTGGTGTGAAATGGTTCAGATTTCTTTATATGGAATGTTGATAATGGAAATAATATGTTTTCTTTGGGGACTATTTTGCCTTGCGCCCTGCATATTATGTATCCCTCCACCATGAACGGAGTTGAAGTTCTCAGAACTATCATAAAACAAGCTCTCAGTCATCAGGCAGTGAATTCATAACCATTTCTTGTAGTAACTTTCTGTGAGGGAGATTTTAGAGGTGGACGTCTATGGTGGAGGGATACATAATATGCAGGTCTCAAAATGTGAGGCAAAATAGTCCCCAAAGAGATTTTCCATCATCAACATTCCATATAAACCCAGAAGACTTGTGTAGGTTCACTGGTGGTTCTGGATAGTAAATAAAATATTAAATAAAATTTGTGTTGTAGTCATGGCGACCCGTGGTTCCAATCACCATCACTGTAAAGACATCTGAACCACTTCACACCAAACCATATCTTCTAGTATTAACACAACAGTCTCATAATGAGAAATATTAAATATATTGACTACATTTAAGATGTTTTCATTCCCTAAGAGTGCATTTTATGCAGTGTGACTCAAGTTTTTATTTGTTGTTTACTGGTTATGCCTTCCGCCTGATGACCGCTGGAATAGGCTCCAGCAACCCCTCGCAACCCTGAAGGAGAAGCGGCTTAGAAAATGTGTGCATGTGTGTATTAACTGGTTATAAACAGCAGATAGCCAAATGCAGCAGATAGAATCCTGAAAGTACAATAACGATCAGCAGCGCTTCTTTCGTTTTGACATGTTTTTATACACACAGAAACCAAAAGGAAGGACAGATTTCTCAAATTGTAATGGAGTAAAAAGTCAGATATTTGACTTTGAAATGTAGTGGAGTGAAAGTAAAAAGTAACCCGAAGTACCGATACACAAAAACTACTTAGGTACGGCAACCAATTACATTTACTTAGTTACTGTCCACAACTATCAGACAGTAATCAGATTTCTACTATACAATAAACTCAGAGAGGAAGATGTAATGTAAATAAAATAAAAGAGAAATGAATGAAATCAGAGTGAGGGTTTACTGAAAAACCCCATTACTGACCTCAAATCCAGCCTCTTTATCAGATTTTTATATTGGATTTCTAGACCTTAATCTGATCTAAGAAAAATTATCAGATTATTAAATGCATGTAAACACACTGTCTGTCTGAGAAGATGTTGTGATGGCGGATGGTTCTCTCTTCTGCTGTCCTACATGCTGCAGGCTTTTATAAGGACAGACATACACTAAATTTTCAAAAGTATTCACTCGTCTGCCTTCTCATACATATAAATTTGAGTGAGATCCCTTTCTTAATCCATAGGGTTTAATATGATGTCAGCCCACCCTTTGCAGCTATAACAGCTTCAACTCTTCTGGGAAGGCTTTCCATAAGGTTTTGGAGTGTGTTTATAGGAATTTTGACCATTCTTCCAGAAGCACATCTGTGAGATCAGACACTGACGTTGGATGAGAAGGCCTGGCTCGCAGTCTCCGCTCTAATTCATCCCAAAGGTGTTCTATCGGGTTGAGGTCTGGACTCTGTGCAGGCCAGTCAAGTTCTTCCACACCAAACTGGCTCATCCAGGTCTTTATGGACCTGCTTTGTGCACTGGTGTGCAGTCATGTTGGAACAGGAAGGGGCCATCCCCAAACTGTTCACACAAAGTTGGGAACATGAAATTGTCCAAAATCTCTTGGTGCTGAAGCTTTAAGAGTTCCATTCACTGGAACTAAGGGGCCGAGCCCAACTTGGTTTCGGCGGCGCAGCAGGTAGCTGCAGCAGCCTCTTCGGGAACAAAACGGTACTTTTTGATATTTTTGTCGTGTAACCCGACCAAAACCAATTATCATGACTGCTTCAACCAGCATCAGCGTCTACCTACGCCAGAGCCTGCTACAGCTGAGAAACCAACCACAATCTCTGCTCACAAACGAACTGCGGGAAGAGCTGCGCCAGCTAGACCTGCTACGATCCACGGCACTGCATGAGCCTGCTGGCCCAACGCGATGCACGAGAAGGTGGAAGCAAGGCAAGTGAGCCGGCGTGCATGCTAGGCTAATGGCTAACACCACATGACCAACCGTTCCATCGCTTCTTCTCTCAAACGTTGTTCCTTGGAGAATAAACTGGACTACCTCCAGAATCGGCGGGCTACCCAGCGTGAGTTCAGGGACTTCTGTGTTTTCGTTTTTACGGAGATGTGGATGACGAGCTCCACTCCGGAATCAGCCGTTCAGCTCGACGGCCTGTTGTGCTTCCGTGCAGACAGAGATGCTGAGCTGTGCGGTGAGACTCGAGGTGGAGGACTGTGTGTTGACATCAACACTGAATGGTGTAAAAACGCTGCGCTAGTCTCCAGTCACTGCTCACCGCTGGTGGAGATGGGGATTGTCAGAGCCAGGCCATTTTAGTTGCCTAGAGAGCCAAGTTCGCTGTATATAATAGCAATATATATAGCTCCCAGTGCTCATGCTAACGCCTCACTCAGCGAGCTGTACAGCGCAATCAGCGACCTCCAGAACACAAACCCAGATGGAATGTTTATTGTTGCCAGTGATTTCAATCACACTAATCTGAAGTCAGTGCTCCCCAAATTTAATAAGAATGTGGACTTTGCAACCCGTGGGGCTCATGTGCTGCATCTTGTTTACACAAACATCCCCAGCACGTACAGGGCTGAGCCCCGCAGATCGCTCATCAGACGTGCCAGATCAGACCAGAAGCAAGTGAGAACCTGGCTGCCAGAAGCTCTCTCTGCTCTTCAGTACTGTTTTGAGCACACTGACTGGGAGATGTTCAGAGTAGCAGCAACTACGGGTGACTCCATCAACCTGCAGGAGTACACCGAGTCAGTGACTGGCTACATCAGCAAGTGTGTTGATGATGTTACTGTCTCCAAACTCGTCACAAGTCGCCCAAATCCGAAACCATGGATAACTGCACAGGTGCGCATGCTGCTGAGAACCCGCGACAAGGCTTTCAAGTCAAGGGACAAAGCAAGCCTCAGGGTGGCAAGAGCCAGGCTCTTCCAGCCATCAAAGAGGCAAAGCATACCTACTCAAAGAAAATCGAACAGTTCCCATACTTCAGCTATTTTGTGACATTCCTGTCTATGGAGGCCAGCATTGCTTGCAACCCCATAACATTGTGCCAAGCCTAACGACAAAGTGACTTTGATAAGAGTAAGACAAGGCCCCGGTTTGCAACCTTTCCCAGAAAAGAAGACACAGCAAAGATCTTCACAACAAGTACCAATGAAAGAAACACAGTTACATGTCTATTTTGTAAGAAAATGGGACACAGTTTGCACAAATGCAGTAAGTTCATTGAAAAAAACGTTAATGAAGGAGTTCCATTCATCACTCCAAGAACTGCAGCAACCGGATGGTCAGCAGCACCCGCTCAAAGCATCATCCCACATGCCTGCATGAAGATACGCTCAAGATCAACCTAAAGAACACAGTGAAAAACAGGTAACACAGCCACAAGACATAACCAATGAAAGCACATCCAGTAGAGTAACACATGAGAGCAATAATACACAGACAGCAGCTATAGTCCCTGTCTATGTATCCACGCCAAGTGATCAAAGCAAAGAAGTACTTGTCTATGCTATACTGGATACTAAAAGTGATTCCTCATTCATCCTCAATGAGGTAGCAGACAACTTGAACATAAACAAACAACTTGAACATAAACAAACAACAAGTTAAGCTCACATTGTCCACAATGTCATCCAAGGCAACTACGGTACCCTGTAAAAGACTTGAAGCCTTACAGATTAGAGGGGTATTCTCTAAGAAGCTTACAGTACCAGTAGTTTATACTCGTGACTTTATACCTGCTAATCAGAAACATATTCACACTCCAGAGATTGCTAAAGCTTGGCCTCATTTAGAGCATCTTGTAGAACATATTGCTCCACTATCAGATTGTGAAATTGGTCTTCTGATTGGATACAACTACCCACAAGCCTTAATGCACAGACAAGTTATATATGGAGAAGAAAACGAACTATATGCACAAAAATCTGACTTAGGCTGGAGCATAGTAAGCTACTGTGATTCAAGTGACACGAGCAGTGATGCAATAGGAGTAAGTCACCACATCACTGTAAGACAAGTAATACCAGAAATCAGTCCAACAGCAAAGTTAAAGAATGAAGTTCACTACATCTGCAAAACTCAAATAAAAGAAGTAAAGTTTACGGATGTGATTAATGCGCTCGAATCAGATTTTATTGAGAGAGCAGTGGAAGGCACAAGTGTCTCACAGGAAGATCTTTACTTTCTAACAAAGCTAAAAGAAGGAATCAAACATAAAGCAGATGGACATTATGAAATGCCATTGCCTTTCAAAGGTGAAAGACCAAATCTTCCCAATAACGTGTCGAGTGCTATGCACTATGTACCTGAACAGTCTGGAACACAGACTTGGGAAAAACCAGAAATACTACGAGCACTACGTAAGTGGAGTACGCACATGGAGATGCAGAAAATGTACCAAAGGAAGAAAATGATAACAACCCTGCCTGGTATATTCCCCACCACGGGGTATACCATCCTCAAAAACCAAACAAGATACGTGTATTGTTTGACTGCTCTGCACAATATCAAGACGCATCACTAAACGACCACCTACTTACAGGACCAGATCTCACAAACACGCTAGTGGGAGTGCTGTGTAGGTTTTGCAAAGGCCCAGTCGCAGTAATGTGTGACGTGGAACGTATGTTTCACCAGTTCCATGTAAGACCCGAGGGTTCAGGATGAAAGTTCATCTCTTCAGGGCAGCATCTTCACCCGGCTGTTCCAACTTCAGCCTAAAACACCTAGCCGCTGAAGGTCAGGACAAGTTTGACCCAGGCACAGTCAAATTCATCCAGAACAACTTTTATGTAGATGATGGACTTGTCAGTGTGATGTCAGAAGCAGAAGCAATAAAGCTTGTCAAAGAGGCAAGAGAGCTGTGTAGCACAGGTAAGCTAAGACTACACAAGTTCATATCCAACAATGAGAGTGTGCTAAGGTCACTACCAAAAGAAGAGTGTGCCAACAGTGGTAAAGACTTAAACCTAGAATTAGGAGAGCCACTACTGGAAAGAGCACTTGGCGTCCAGTGGTGTGTATCCTCAGATCAGATTCAGTTCAGGATAACTGTAAAAGAGCACCCTGTGACAAGAAGAATTAGGATTTGTAGCACCATTCATCCTAAAAGGAAAACAAATCTTGCAACAGTTATGTCAAGAAAAGGCTGGCAGGGATGAACCCCTCTCCGACCATCTTCGCATGCAGTGGGAGTCCTGGCTACAAGATCTTCAAAACCTGTCAAAGGTGAGAATCAAAAGTTGTCTCTTACCAGAAAATACAGATGTGAAACAGTATGAGCTACATCACTTCACTGATACCAGTGTCACAGACTATGGACATTGTAGTTACTTGAGAACAGTTACTTCCAATGGTGATGTAAATTGTACCCTAGTAATGGGGAAAACATGTGTAGCCCCTACCAAGGTTACCATTGTTCCTAGACTTGAGTTATAAGCAGTAGTGGTAGCTGCAAAGACAAGTGTGATGCTCAGAAATGAACTAGAAATAAGTTGCCTCAAAGAACATTTCTGGACAGATTCCAAAGTTGTGATTGGATATGTGAATAATGAGGCAAAGAGATTCCATGTGTTTGTAGCGAATAGGATTCAAAGAATCAAGGCTCTTACAGACCCACAACAATGGCATTATGTGCAGTCTGAACACAACCCTGCAGACCACGCATCAAGAGGTCTGAGTGTCAAGCAACTCCTCACATCAAACTGGCTCATAGGTCCAGATTTCTTGTGGCAGAGAGCTCAATATTGAAAATGTGAATGTTGAAATTATGCACGATGATCCAGAACTAAAGACAGTTAATAGGCTCAACACAAATGCACAACAAGAAAACAGGACATTACTAAACAGACTCACAAAGTTTTCAGACTGGAGTAGAACTGTAAAAGCTATTGCACGTCTCAAGAGGTTTGTATTCAGGACAGACAAGAATCAGAACTTTTCATAATGAAACTAACACAAGACAACGTTTTCCACACTGAAATGAAAGACTTGACACAAGGAAAAGACATTAAACTCAAAGACAAGAAAAACAAGCTGTACAAACTAAGCCCCTTCCTTGATGATCAGGGTATCCTCAGGGTGGGAGGATGTTTAACCAGAGCTGGTCTTCATCCACACGTGAAGCACCCAGCTATTATGCCAAGGTCAAGTCATGTCTCATCTTTGTTGATTAAACACCACCACGAGAAAGTGCGTCATCAAGGAAAAGGAATAACTACAAACGAGCTGCGGTCCCAAGGAACATGGATTCTAGGATGCAGTAGTGCTGTCTCACATCTTCAAGTGCACAACCTGTAGAAGATACAAGAGAAACACACAAGATCAACTCATGTCAGATCTACCAGAAGAGTGGAAATGACACCGCCATTCACCTACTGTGTTATAGACTGTTTTGGACCTTTCTATGTCAAAGACGATAGAAAAGAACTAAAAAGGTGTGGTCTTCTGTTTACATGTGTGTGTTCTAGGTCAATACATATTGAAATGTTAGATGATCTTACCACAGATATGTTTATTAGTGCATTAAGAGTGTTTATAGCCATACATGGACATGTAAGACAACTCAGATGTGACAAGGGTACCAATTTTGTAGGTGCTAAGAGAGAGTTTTTGAATGTAATGAAAGACTTTGACCATGAACAGTTAAAACAGTATGGCTGTGAGTTTGCAATGAACATTCCTTCATCCAGCCACATGGGAGGTGTCTGGGAGTGGCAAATTAGGACTACTAGAAGTGTTTTAACTGCTATTCTAGCCTCTCACCCCAACCAGATTCTAATGATGAAGTCCAGTATTGTACTGCCCGCTGCTGGTGAATCAGGACCTCTATTTGAGAAAGAGGTGGCGCCAGGTACAATTCTTGGCCAATGATTTTTGGACAAGGTGAAAGAAGGAATATCTTCTTAACCTTCAATGGAGACAAGTCTGGCAAAAGGACAAAAGGAACACAAAAGTGAATGACATCGTTATTCTTCAAGAGGATAACTCCCCAAGGAACCAATGGAAACTGGCAAGTGTAACAGAGGTGTATCCTACTACTGATGGAAGAGTCAGGAAAGTAAAGCTGTTACTCAGTGATTCAAACCTGGATAACCATGGAAAACAGACTTCCAAGCAGGTTTATGTAGATAGACCAGTGCATCAAACTGTGTTATTACTTGAGGCAGAGTAAATGCAGTATGGTTCTATATTGTTGTTATAAGATTGATATTTGAAGTATGTTTTGTGAAGAGAAATCACAGTAGGTTTGTGATTTGGTGGGAGTTTTACTTCCACTACTTTGATTTATACAAGTTTATTTTGGTTTTCTAAATGTTATGCATTACGCCAGTACATTTATTTTGAAAATCCCCAGGTAGGATCCAATCTTCACATTAGTTTCCGACCAGTCAGCTGAGAAGTACGGAGGTGCAAAGTAATAGCACATGTGTATAACAAGTTTGTAAGCTAAGAATCTCAATATAAGATAAATAAGTCCTCATTTCTCTCCTCGAGCTTGGGTCAGCCAGCAAGTTCGACGGTGACACATTTGTAAAGGTGACATCATGGTTGTATCACGACAAGATAAATGTCAAGTACACGATTCATTCAAGCCACAATAAAACACCACATGAGCCGTCAGTAAAAGAACTCTTTATTGATAGTGAGAGGAGAGGAGTGACAGTTACTATGGCTTTATCCAGCAGGGCCCTTTGAGCTGCTGTGCTGGTGCTCCCCTTCCTACCTGATGAACAGCCTCCTCCAGTTTGTGCTGCGTGTCCTCCATCAACTGCTCCACTGACCATCTGACCCCGGGCCACACTGACCCCCAGCCCCAGAGGGTCAGCTTCGGCCAACAAGCCAAGCCAGAGCGACAGGAAGGCTAAGAGCAGACACCCTGTAAGACCCAGCCTGCACTCGTTTCTCTGGAAACTGACGAAGGAGGGAAAAAAGGACTGGGAAAAGACTTTTGGCTTCACCAATAGGTCGGAACGTCCATGCTGTTAAAGAGACAGAGCACAATTCCAGACTCTGTAACTGAATCCAGAGCCCTACAATCCCGAATGTCCAGTACTGCTCAGTTTGTTTCTACTTGCTTTAGCAGCCGCGCTTATATTACTGCCTTTGAATGTGGTCTCAGTTTTATTGTCATCATCTATTCATATTCCATAACAATTAATCCGTCACACGATAATAATCTGAGCTCTGGTCAAACTGATCATAAGAAGAACTCGACCTCACAGATCGTCTTTGTTAAGCTGGCACGTCTCCTTTTTGTCCAGTAGATGATTTTTCAGAATGTCTGTGTAATTTGATCATTGAGATGTAAATGATGTCACTCCGAGTGGTTTGACGCGAAGTGATGTATTGTAGAGAAACTTACTGACCTGTTTCTTTACAGGGGTGGTGATGGGAACCAGGGGTTGTGCTGTCTACAACACAAATATAGCCATTTTATTTACTCTCCAGAACTCTCCTGAGATTTCATTTGCGTTGCTGACCATAGAAAAATTGAAGTAAATCCGGAAAAATTGTGTTTTATTTGGGGACTATTTTGCCTTACGGTGCCCTGCATGTACCCCTTCCATGTGAATGTTTTTTAAATACCTAATTTTAAAACCGTCTCAGGCATAAAACAATGCATTTGTACCCATTTTTACAATAACACTCTGGGAAGGAGCATTCAGAGGTGTTAAAGGGGAATTCCACCCATTTTCAAACTTATCCAGTCCAAATTGTTCATAGTGGTGGTGATAGGAACCAGACGTCTAAAGAGTTTAATGCCTCTAAAAGCTCCCTCACAATAAAGTTATTACATTAAATGGTTATGAATATACTACCTGATGCCAGAGACAGTGTTTAACAGTTTAACAGTAGTTCTGTAATACAACTTTGGCTAACACACGCACACACACACACACACACACACACACTGGGTAGTTTCCACATGCCATCTACTGTCCTGCTCATTTGTAATTCAATTAAATTCAATTGAACTTTATTGTCATTATACAATACAGGGTAGTACAGTATAACAAAACACTATTGGGCTACTTTTCCAGTGCAGTAATAAAAGATGCATAGTAAACAGTGCAAAGACAAAAAACAGTAAGACAGACAAAATGTGCAGTCAGTAGGTACAGGTGTCGAACGTAGACAAGATGTGCATAGGTAAGTGTTATAGGTGTATTGGACGTATAGACAGTTAGTGCATAGTCAGATATTCAAGTGTATCAGGTATATAGACAGAAATGTCCTGGTGAACTGCAGTACAGTACAGTAAATGCAGAAGTACTAGTGGTGTAAACAGTGGTCTGTATATAAAGTGTACAGTGCAGGTACAGAGTAGCAGTATAATGTTCAGGTATTGGCTATAAAACACTCCCACAGAAAGTTTTGTTATTTCTGTGGGAAAACTGAGTTACTTTCTGAATCAGCTTTAACAGTTCACCTGTCATTTTGAGGAAGAAGACCCCACCCACTGACTTGGACAGTTTTCCCTAATCTCACTTCACTCTGAGCCTCACACTTCTTGCATTTTGCATGTGCAGGGACCCATTTCACTGCGGTGATGGCATGCGTTCTCATGTATTCTGAAGCTTTGCTGACTCCCTGTTTCATGGGACACACACTGTAACACAGCAGTTATGTGCAACTGTGACACCTCAGCTTGTGATGTTTCACCAACAGATCTTTGAGCAGCACCTACTTTACTGCTCACCACCTCCTCAGAGGCTGGACAATCAGAATAGCCCCCAATTAGTAGAACTGTTTCAGCACTGCCCTGAGTTTACTGACTTTCTGGATCATTCTGGCCTGGTCTGAACCTTTCTGCCAGACTCAGAGGCTCATGTTTCAACCTTGCTCCTTTGACTGTTCCTGTAGCTGTTTCTATAACAGATCAAGACCAGCTTTATCAGAGCGGCCTTCGCTGTCGCTGGAAGGAGTCGGCTCCTCCTCATGGGAGGGGTTCACTTGCTTTTCCTTTGTATTAATGCGGTTCAGCAACTAATTTCTTTCAGTTCCAAGTGAATCAACTTTTCCATGCAGGACACTAACAGAGTGCCATTAAGACTCTGTGTGTATAACTAAAAATTGCTTGAGAAAAGCAAAACCCTAAATAATAAAAGAGGCTCCAACAGAGTCTGCTGTTAGTCTTTTATTGGTTTTAGGCTTTAAAAGTGTTGTCCTGTTGATTTCTCTCTAGTGGGATGGCTGTTTAAGAGATGGATTTGTTGGGCTGTAGCGTAGAAGTGGAGTTAATAGTCTGTGTCAGTCTGTCATTCTGTGTCTCTGTAGGTCAGTGAGCACTAGATCTTTAATGACCTGTACTTCACCTTCTGTGGCCACCACCTCAAGCATCTCGTCTCCTGCTTCATCACGAATAAGCATCAACAATTTGTGATGATTGGTTTGGCTGTAGCGTAGAAGTGGAATTATAGTCTGAGTCAGTCTGTAGAGTCAGGATTAAAGTCTCCTCCAGCAGTGAATGTTTAATGACAGTAGGATGTGCTGTTTTTAAGGGCTTGTTTTCTGGTGATGTTCGGCTGCTCTAAAGGTTTTTTACTGGTCAGTATGAGGCATCCGGTCTTCTTCCACTCCTCCACTGCCTGTTTCCATTTGACCATTTCTTTTTCTGGTGTCTCTCTCTGGTCTCTCTTTCATCACGTTCTGCAGAGCGGTCATCGTGCTGCTGCCAGTTCGGTTCACAGTCCGTTCACAGTCCGTTCATTTCTCTCAGTGCGTGCACGAGTACACTGAGCGGGATTTCCTCTCTTTCCTCTCTCGCTCACATGTCGTCCTCCGTTGTTTGAAGGAGTTCGTGGAGCATCCCTCCTCTGGAAACTCGCTCTGCCAGCACTGGGCAGCTCCTCTCCCATATTCACCCATTCTACATCTTCTGTCTCTCGGCTTGTTTTCTGGTCTGGGATGGGTCTTCTGCCTGATTTCAGCTGTTCTGACTCTGAGACACTCTCTGCTGTCTCTCTGTGGAGCACTCTTTTCCTCAGGAGGGGCTTGTACGGTCTTCTGACAATGATTTACTGTCCAGTAACCAGTCTCTCTCCTATCCTCCTTTCTTTGTGTCCTCGTCTGCTGCTGAGGATTGGTTCCAGGTGCTCTTTCACAGGTTGTTGAGTTCTCAGGCTGCGTTCTTCTCTTTCCATATGTTAGTTCTCCGTTCCTTCTGCAGTCCCTCTGTGGAGCACTCATTGCCTCAGGGGGGGGCTTGTAGGGTCTTCAGAGCATGTTTTACTGTCCAATGACGCTTCTTCTCCTACCCTCCTTTCTCTGTGTCCTCCTCTGCTGCTGAGGATCGGTTTCAGGTGCTCTTACACAGGTTCCTGAGAAACTCAGTCAACGGTGACCATATTTCTTCAAATTTTATCCCCTTTCCTTTGACAATATAAGTGAGTCGTTCCAATACAATACAGGATGCCATTTCTTTCACCCACATTTGATTTGAGGGTACATCCATTTTCTTCCAGTACAAAGATATTAATCGCCTGGCCTGCAGGAGACCAAAGTCAAGTTTTAATTGTCTGGAACTAAAAGTACAGTTCTCTGGATATATACCCAACACACATATTTTTGCTTCAACAGGTACATTTACCCCAACAATCTTAGACAACGTCTGCATGACTGATTTCCAGCACTGTTGTAATTTTGGACATTCCCATACACAGTGAAAGAGAGTACCCTTTCCAGCTAAACATTTACTACAACTATCTGGAATATCAGGAGACCAACGATTCAATTTGACTGGAGTTACATAGGTTCTAATCAACCACTTATATTGGAGAAGTTTCATTCTTGTATTAATTGATTGCTTTTGGGCTTTTAAACATATAGTTTCCCAGTCCGTCTCCTGTATCTCCTCCTGAATGTCAGATCTCCATGCGTCCAACCTGTCAGTTGTGGATTCCTTATCGTGTGTTAATAAAACGGTATAAAGTAAAGAAATATGGCCTCTCTTCTCTAGATTTACAGTACGGTATTCTCTAGGTATGACAGTGGTGGTTCGGATTCGATTGGCCTATATTTTGACATAATGAAATGTTTAACTTGTAAATATTTGTAAAAATGTTTCCTTGGAATGTTATATATTTGGCATAATTGCTCAAATGTAAGAAGGTTGCTGTCCTTGTAAAGGTCTGCCAGCTTCTGCACACCTTTATCTGCCCAGATTTTGAAACCCCCATCAGCTCTCCCTGCCTTAAAAAATGTGTTGCCCAAAATAGGTGAAAAGCGAGAGATAGGAGGAGTATCTCCCACGTACTGATGCGCCCTATACCAAATGTCAATTGTGTTTTTTAAGAAGGGTTTTTTTGTAATTTTCTTTAAATTTGCTGGGCTTGCAGAGTATAAATACTGATTTAATTGAAGGTTTGTTACTGATGTTTGTTCAATATTTATCCATGCCGGTGGTGTCTCATTTGAAAAGTAGAACATAGCTGAACGCAGCTGTGCAGACCAATAATACAATTTAAGATTAGGGAGTTGCAACCCCCCCTTTCATATGGCAGATGCAACAAGCGAAGTCTTAGTCTAGGTTTTTTATTATTCCAAATGAATCTAGTAAAAATACTGTTTAATTCATCAAAAAATAGCTTTGGAAGAGGCAAAGGGAGTGATTGAAACAGATATAAAAATTTTGGCAGCATGTTCATTTTGATCATGTTTATGCGGCCAATCATTGATATGGGCATTATCTGCCATTTATTTAGAGACTCCTGCACTTCACTAATCAAAGGATCATAGTTTGTTGATACAATAGTTTTAATGTCTGGGGTGATTTTAACACCAAGATACACAAATCCCTCTTTTGCGTTAATGAATGGGATTTGTATAACTGGAGTTAGCCTTTCATCTTTGTTCAGAAAAAGCATAGAAGATTTTGAATCATTTATACTATAGCCGGAAAATCTGCCAAATAGCTCCATTTGTCGCATTAAGTTTGGTATACTAATGGACAGTCTCATCAAAAAAACTATCAGGTCATCAGCATACAGGGCCAATCTATGCTCGTGATTTCCTATCTGGATACCAAATAAATGAGTTCGCATTCTAATAGTCATTGCCAAGGGTTCTATAGCCAGAATAAATAACATTGGAGATAACGGGCAACCCTGGCGAGTAGAATGTTCCAATGTGAAAGGTTTAGAAACTGTGTTGTTTGTTAAAACACTAGCTTTAGGATTTGTATACAAAAGCTTAACCCACTTGAGAAAGTTATTTCCAAATCCATATCTCGGGAGAACATTAAATAAATATGACCATTCTATTCTGTCAAATGCCTGGCGAGCATCGAGTGATAGTAAAGCTGTATCTTTAGCATCAAATTTCTCATTAATTATATTTAGAACTCTTCTGATATTGTGAAATCCTTGACGTTTTGGTACAAAACCATTTTGATCATTATGAACTAAATGTGAAATATAGGGATCTAATATTTTTGCTAGAACTTTACAAAGTATTTTAGTGTCAATCCCCATCAGACTTATTGGTCTAAACGATGAGCACTCTGTGGTAGGTTTAACGGGTTTTAATATCAAAGTAATCATTGCCTGTCTCAGAGTGGGTGGAAGAGCCTCAGTTTTAAACGCTTCTTCATACATGTTAAAAAGTGGAATTACTAGTTTTTCTTTGAAAGTTTTATAAAATTCAATCGGGAAGCCATCTGGCCCAGGAGCTTTACCACTATTACTACTTTTGATAGCCTGTGAAATTTCTTCAATAGTTAGATTTCTAACTCTTGTTTTGTGTTTTCTGTGAGTGTCTGAAACTGAAGTTGGTCCAAGAATATGTCTCGTTCTTCCGAGGCATGGAAACAATCTGATTTATATAAATTCTCATAAAATTGTCTAAAACTATCATTAATTTCGGATGGATCTACCGTTATCCTCCCTGAGGAGGTCTTTATACTATTAATGGCTCTTTCACTCTGCATTTTCTTAACTCTCCATGCCAAGAGTTTTCCCGCTTTCTCTCCTTGATCATAATAAGATTGTCTCAGCCACATTAGACTTTTTGCTGCTGCGTCAGTAGATAGTTTATTATATTCAGTTCTCATACGTAACAGTATACTTTGCTTTATTGAATCATCACAGATGTTTATCTCTAACTCCAAAGATTTAATCTGTTTATCCAGGGTTTCCATTCGTATTCTTTGTTGCTTATTCTTTGTACTCGAATAGCTAATAATTTCACCTCGAATATATGCTTTAAATCCTTCCCATCTCACTGAGGCACAAGTTTGATCTGTGTTTAACTCAAAGTAGTTATCTATTTTCTCCCCTATGAATTTAACAAAATCTGAATTCTGTAGCCATCTTGCTTGAAATCGCTACTTTGGGGGGTTGGAGATAAAATTTTCTATATGAACATTCAGTGAGATAGCTGCATGATCACTGATCACTATGCTATCATACTGACATTGTTTGATCTTTGATAAAAGTTCTCTTGAAACAAGAAAGTAGTCTATACGTGAACGGGACTTAAGTACACTTGAATGACAAGAGAATTCTATTCTGTCAGGATTTTGTTCCCTCCACACTTCCACCAAGTTGATATCTAATATATATTGATTTATTAACTGTCAAGTTTGGGCTTTATAGGCATCTGATCCTGTTGAGCGATCTATGTCCGGGTTTAGAGTGCAATTAAAGTCTCCCCCAATTATATAAAGTCCTTGCAAAGTAGATACAGTAAGAAATAGGTCTTCAAAAATTTTTGGTTTATTTTCATTTGGTCCATACAAACTCACTAAATTTAATGTAATCGAAAGAATGTTACCCTGAGCGATTACATACCTACCAGCAGGGTCTTTTATTGTTTTTATCATTTGGAATGGTATGCTCCTATGAATCAAAATAATTACACCTCTTGCATAGTTATTGTATGATGCGTGTATCACCTGACCAGGCCATCTGTTCTTTACACATTTTAATTCACAGTCTGTAAGATGCGTTTCTTGGAGGAAAATTATTTTCGATTTCAGTTGTTTAATCCTGTTTATAACCTGTTTTAGTTTGATTCGTTTCCTGAGTCCCCTGACATTCCAACTTGTGATTTTTATATAAGTGATATTATGGGCATTCAATTGTTCCATACTTTGCTTTTTGTTTTTGTTTTTTTTTTTGTAATATTAGTATAGCGACACATGATGCTGAGTTGACATAAAATACAAATAGGTTCTGAATAAAGTTAAATAAATAATTAAATGAAAAAAGAAAATCCTGGTAGTGATACATAATACTTAACCCCTCCCCCCCTCCCTTACTCAGATTAGTAAACTGGGGCCTGTGCTAATCCACCAAAAAGAGGAGTAGCTAAACTATAAAAACCCAACTTCAAAGGCAACAGCGGTGTCCGTCAACCATGCATACACCATACTAAAAATAGATAAATCTAGCAAACCCATATGAACATATTAACATGAGATTAGTCACTGAATGAAATTATTCAACAGCAGTGTCTCTTATATGACCATGTAAAGTTCCTCTCTTAAGAATAAAAGTTTAACTAAAATAGGTGTCAGTGTTGAAGAGAGAGAGAAAAAAAGAGCATCTATGTATATATATATATATATATATATATTTTTTAGCAGCATTTTAAAACATTATAGAAGATATCTTGCAAGTCAGTAAAATGAAAAAAAAAAGTTTTCTTATCTGCTATGTCTAATAAAGTAATAAGTCAATTAACAAGAAAGAGAGAAAAAAAATAAAGACTGAATATTATGACTCCGCTACCACACATAACTTAAAGTACGGCTATTAGTTATGAGCAGCTGATTCTGTAATTCAGGAGGTGAACCTCTCACCGCTACAGCAAGTCCTGTCCGATATGTCTACGGCGGAAATCCTCGGCTTCCTTTGAAGACGAAAACAGGTGTATCTTCCCATCGTAGAGGATCCTCATTTTACATGGATTATATTGAAACCCACGGAACATCCCCTTTTCAATCCCCTTGCACTACTTACCCAGAAGGTGGTCATTAAACCAGCCATTAGGGGTGTACTTTGTGTACTTCTGGTACTGGTCCCAAGCCCGGATAAATGGTGAGGGTTGCGTCAGGAAGGGCATCCGGCGTAAAACCTGTGCCAAAACTATCATGTGGATCACAAATATGATTGCCATACCGGATCGGTCGAGGCCCGGGTTAACTGCCTCCGGTGCTGTTGACCAGCAGGGTGCCGGTGGAAATTGGACTACTGTAGGTCGAAGACCATCAAAGAGGAGAGGAGGAAGGCGGGTTAGAAGGCAGTGAGAGAGAAGGAAAGGCAGGAGTGTGGAGGTTAGAGTAGGGACTCTGAACATAGGGACAATGACTGGTAAAGGCAGAGAGCTTGCAGACATGATGGAGAGAAGGAAGGTAGATATTCTGTGTGTCCAGGAGACCAGATGGAAAGGAAGCAAGGCCAGGAATATTGGAGGTGGATTCAAACTGTTCTATCAAGGTGTAGAGAGGAAGAGAAATGGAGTAGGGATAATCCTAAAGGAACAGCTTGGGAAAAGTGTTCTGAATGTAAAGACAGTGTCAGACAGGATCATGAGCCTGAAGTTGGAGGTTGACGGTGTAATTTTGAATGTGGTCAGTTCATATGCACCACAGGTTGGTTGTCAGTTAGAGGAGAAAGAGGAATTTTGGAGTAAGATGGATGAAGTGGTAGATGGTGTCCCTAGAGAGGAGAGATTAGTGATTGGTGCAGACTTCAATGGACATGTTGGTGAAGGGAACAGAGGGGATGAAGAGGTGCTGGGTATGTATGGTGTGAAAGACAGAAATGTGGAAGGTCAGATGGTTGTAGATTTTGCAAAGAGAATGGAAATGGCTGTGGTGAACACATATTTTCAGAAGAGGGAAGAACACAGGTGCACACAGGTGGATTATATCCTTAGCAGGAGATGCCACCTAAAGGAGATTGGAGATTGTAAAGTGGTACCAGGGGAAAGTGTAGCATTAGATTAGATGGTGGAAGCTGAAGGAGGAGGATGGTTGCAGGCAGTTCAGGTAAAAATTGTAACAGGCCCTTGGAGACTTGTATCGTTTGGCTAAACAGAGAGCTGGAAAGGATGTACAGCAGGTTAGGCTGATAAAGGATAGAGAGGGAAATTGTACTAGTGAGTGAACAGAGAGTGATGTGTAGATGGAAGGAGTACTTTGAAGAACTAATGAATGAGGAAAACGAGAGAGAGAGGACAACGGGGGGAGAGATAGTGGATCAGGAAGTGCAGAGAATTAGTAAGGTGGAAGTGAGGGCAGCTTTAAAAAGGATGAAGAATGGAAAGGCAGTTGGTCCAGATGACATACCTGTGGAGGTATGGAGATGTTTAGGAGAGAAGGCAATGGACTTTTTAACCAGGTTGTTTAACAAAATCCTGGAGAGTGAGAGGATGCCTGATGAGTGGAGAAGTACTGTACTGGTCCCCATTTTTAAGAACCAGGGTGATGTGCAGAGCTGCAGTATCTACAGAGGTATAAAGTTGATGGGCCACACCATGAAGGTATGGGAAAGAATTGTTGAAGCAAGGCTAAGGCGAGGGGTCCAGATCAGTGAGCAGCAGTTTGGTTTCATGCCCAGAAAGAGTACCACAGATGCAATTTTTGCGTTGAGAGTGTTGGTAGAGAAGTACAGAGAAGGTCAGAAGGAGCTACGTTGTGTCTTTGTGGATCTAGAGAAGGCATATGATAGGGTGCCAAGACAGGAACTGTGGGACTGTATGAGGAAGTCAGGTGTAGCTGAAAAGTATGTTAGGGTGGTGCAGGACATGTATAAAGATAGTGAGACAGTGGTGAGGTGTGCAGTTGGAGTGACAAATGGTTTCATGTTGAAGGTAGGGCTACATCAGGGATCAGCTTTGAGCCCCTTCTTGTTTGCAAGGTTGATGGACAGGTTGACAGATGAGGTCAGGCAGGAGGCTCCATGGACCATGATGTTTGCAGATGACATTGTAATCTGTGGTGAGAGTAGAGAGCAGGATGGAAGAGAATCTGGAGAGGTGGAGGTTTGCACTGGAGAGGAGAGGAACGAAGGTCAGTAGAGATAAGACGGAATACATGTGTGTGAATGAGAGGGAGGCAGGTGGAAAGGTGAAGATGCAAGGAGTAGAGGTCGTAAAGGTGGATGACTTAAAATATCTTGGGTCAACCATCCAGAGCAATGGACAGTGCAAAAAAGAGGTGAGGAAGAGGGTGCAGGCAGGATGGAGTGGGTGGAGACGGATGTCAGGGCTGATGTGTGACAGAAGGATAGCAGCAAGAGTGAAAGGTTTACAAGACAGTAGTGCGTCCTGCTATGATGTATGGTTTGGAGACTGTGGCTCTGTCTAAAAGACAGGAGGCTGAGCTGGAGGTGGCGGAGATGAAGATGCTGAGATTTTCGTTGGGAGTGACAAGGATGGACAAGATTAGAAATGAGCAGATCAGAGGGACAGTGAAGGTGGAGTAGTTTGGAGATAAGCCAGAGAGGCCAGGTTGAGATGGTTTGGACATGTGTTGAGGAGGAATAGTGGATATATTGGGCAAAGAATGTTGGAGATGGAGCTGCCGGGTAGAAGGAGAAGAGGTAGACCTCAGAGAAGGTTTATGGATGTAGTGAAGGTGGACATGGAGATGGTTGGTGTGAAAATAGAGGAGGCAATGGATAGGGCAAGATGGAGGCAGATGATCTGCTGTTGCGACCCCTAAAGGGAGCAGCCGAAAGAAGACCCAGAAGGTGGTCATTAGGTGTGTCATGTTCTTCCATGTGATCCGTCATGCTGTCTGTAGAGGCTTCATCCTCCGTATCTGTGTCCTGAAGGTCAGTGAGCACTAGATCTTTAATGACCTGCGCTTCACCTTCTGTGGCCATAACCTCAACCTTCTTACCCAGAGGTTGGTTGTTATCTGCCTCCTCATCCAGGTCAGCGGACATGAGCGGTTTAATGGCCTCGGCCTCGGCCTAGGCTTCAGCCTTAATCTGATCCGGCAAATTTCTTGCTAGATCATTGCTGGCTTCAGGAATGTTTTTGGAGGATTGGAAGTCGTCATCTAGAGGAGGTTCCACCTTCTCTGGTGACCGAGCAGAGATTTTCTCCAAGCTATGAGACACAATACCTGCTGGGAGGTGTGGAACATCACTGCCCTCCTCTCCCACTGGTGGCTGTTGGGCTGCTTGGTTTACTTCTGCTCTTCCTACGTCCACTGCCAGTTCTTTTTCCTGTTGTCCCTTCCTTTTTCTTGCTCTCCACTTTTTCTTTCTCTTGGTTTTACCTCCCTCTCTGCGCAGTTGCTCTTCATTTGCATTAGTTTCTCCGTCAGAATCGGACTGTCGCCCTTTAGAACACCAAAACCAGTGTCTCAATGAAGAATGGTGAGAAATTTCGGTGCGCGTGGAATTTATCTACATCAGAGCCATTATGACATCACATGGTTGTATTCTTGGTTCATCAGGTGAGAATCTCACCTATTATGACATCACTGACCCAGAAAGACAGCATTATACACTGTGGCTGCTGCAGTTCAATGGATGTGAATGTAGTGAATGCTATGTTTGTGTTGTGAGGCCTGGTTCCCATCATCACCGCTGTAAAGAAATCTGAGTCAGTAAATTTCTCTACAATGAGCCATTTCATTTTCAAAACTTTACACGCTGGATGTGCATGTAGAAATACTTCCCATGTTAGACCATGAGCTTAGTCTGAGTTATGAAATTGATACATGCGTTTATTTCCTCATGACGTGGCTGCTGTAAGTGGTTTACTTGTTTACCAATAAAGGTGATTGATCAGTTAGAATTTGTCCGGAATGCTGCAGCCAGAGGGTTAACCGTGACAGCAGCCTATCACACCAGTTCTAGCTTCATCACACTGGCTTCAGGTCTCTTTCAGGACAGATTTTAACGTACTACTGCTGATTTTCAAAGGGTGACATGGATTAGCACCATCATACATAAAGTGCTGCCTGTCTCAGTGTGTTCCAAATCGTTCGTTATGGTTAGGCTTGCTTACAGTACCAAAAGTAAACAAGAGAAGAAGTGAATCAGAATCAGAATCCTTTATTGATCACAGAGGGAAATTGCAGTTGTTACAGATGCAGCCATTTGTGTGAAAGAATAAACACTTTAATAATTTAAAACAAAAATAAAGAGAAATTTGCAATACGTACACAAGATTTAAGTTCTTATGAATATAGTAAAGTGGCGGTGACTATGATAATAAATATTAAACATCTAGTATAAAACAGTTCAATATTATTATATCTCTGAGTTTTTGCACACTATTATTATTATTATTATTACACATATGAACAGTTTGGTATTGAGTTTTGCACAGATGAACCACACTCCGGAATCACACACTGAGGGAAGAGTTATAGAGTTTGATGGCCACAGGTAAGAATGACCTCCTGTGGCGCTCTGTGGTCATTTCAGTAGAATGAGTCTTGCACTGAATGAGCTCCTGTGTCTCATTACCATGTTATAGAGTGGGTGGGAGCCATTGTCCATAATGGCTTGCAGCTTAGACAGCGTCCTCCTCTCCGACACATGGCCGTCAGCAAGTCCAGCTCCACACCCACAACATCACCGGCCTTGCGGATCAGTCTGTTGAGTCTGTTGGCATCTGCCACCCTCAGCCTGCTTTCCCAGCATGCAACAGCATAGAGGATAGCACTCGCCACCACAGACTCATAGAAGATCCTGAGCATAGTCCGGCAGATGTTGACGGACCTCAGGTGCCTCCGAAAATAGAGACGACTTTGGCCCTGTAGAGGGCGTCAGTGTTCTTAGCCCAGTCCAGTTTATTGACAATATACACACCCAGATATTTGTAATCCTCTGCAGTGTCCACACTGACCCCCCTGATGGACGCATGGGTCACCGGTGCCTTGTCTCTCCTCAGGTCCACCACCAGTTCCTTTGTCTTTTTCACATTGAGCTGCAGGTGGTTCTGCTCGCACCATGCGACAAAGTCCTTCACTGTCGCCCTGTACTCATCCTCAGAAGAAGAAGACCCAGAAGGTGGTCATTAGGTGTGTCATGTTCTTCCATGTGAGCCGTCATGCTGTCTGTAGAGGCTTCATCCTCCGTATCTGTGTCCTGAAGGTCAGTGAGCACTAGATCTTTAATGACCTGCGCTTCACCTTCTGTGGCCATAACCTCAACCTTCTTACCCAGAGGTTGGTTGTTATCTGCCTCCTCATCCAGGTCAGCGGACATGAGCGGTTTAATTGCCTCGGCCTCGGCCTAGGCTTCAGCCTTAATCTGATCCGGCAAATTTCTTGCTAGATCATTGCTGGCTTCAGGAATGTTTTTGGAGGATTGGAAGTCGTCATCTAGAGGAGGTTCCACCTTCTCTGGTGACCCAGCAGAGATTTTCTCCAAGCTATGAGACACAATACCTGCTGGGAGGTGTGGAACATCACTGCCCTCCTCTCCCATTGGTGGCTGTTGGGCTGCTTGGATTTCTTCTGCTCTTCCTACGTCCACTGCCAGTTCTTTTTCCTGTTGTCCCTTCCTTTTTCTTGCTCTCCACTTTTTCTTTCTCTTGGTTTTACCTCCCTCTCTGCGCAGTTGCTCTTCATTTGCATTAGTTTCTCCGTCAGAATCGGACTGTCGCCCTTTAGAACACCAAAACCAGTGTCTCAATGAAGAATGGTGAGAAATTTCGGTGCGCGTGGAATTTATCTACATCAGAGCCATTATGACATCACATGGTTGTATTCTTGGTTCATCAGGTGAGAATCTCACCTATTATGACATCACTGACCCAGAAAGACAGCATTATACACTGTGGCTGCTGCAGTTCAATGGATGTGAATGTAGTGAATGCTATGTTTGTGTTGTGAGGCCTGGTTTCCATCATCACCGCTGTAAAGAAATCTGAGTCAGTAAATTTCTCTACAATGAGCCATTTCATTTTCAAAACTTTACACGCTGGATGTGCATGTAGAAATACTTCCCATGTTAGACCATGAGCTTAGTCTGAGTTATGAAATTGATACATGCGTTTATTTCCTCATGACGTGGCTGCTGTAAGTGGTTTACTTGTTTACCAATAAAGGTGATTGATCAGTTAGAATTTGTCCGGAATGCTGCAGCCAGAGGGTTAACCGTGACAGCAGCCTATCACATCAGTTCTAGCTTCATCACACTGGCTTCAGGTCTCTTTCAGGACAGATTTTAACGTACTACTGCTGATTTTCAAAGGGTGACATGGATTAGCACCATCATACATAAAGTGCTGCCTGTCTCAGTGTGTTCCAAATCGTTCGTTATGGTTAGGCTTGCTTACAGTACCAAAAGTAAACAAGAGAAGAAGTGAATCAGAATCAGAATCCTTTATTGATCCCAGAGGGAAATTGCAGTTGTTACAGATGCAGCCATTTGTGTGAAAGAATAAACACTTTAATAATTTAAAACAAAGATAAAGAGAAATTTGCAATACGTTCACAAGATTTAAGTTCTTATGAATATAGTAAAGTGGCGGTGACTATGATAATAAATATTAAACATCTAGTATAAAACAGTTCAATATTATTATATCTCTGAGTTTTTGCACACTATTATTATTATTATTATTACACATATGAACAGTTTGGTATTGAGTTTTGCACAGATGAACCACACTTCTGAATCACACACTGAGGGAAGAGTTATAGAGTTTGATGGCCACAGGTAAGAATGACCTCCTGTGGCGCTCCGTGGTCATTTCAGTAGAATGAGTCTTGCACTGAATGAGCTCCTGTGTCTCATTACCATGTTATAGAGTGGGTGGGAGCCATTGTCCATAATGGCTTGCAGCTTAGACAGCGTCCTCCTCTCCGACACATGGCCGTCAGCAAGTCCAGCTCCACACCCACAACATCACCGGACTTGCGGATCAGTCTGTTGAGTCTGTTGGCATCTGCCACCCTCAGCCTGCTTTCCCAGCATGCAACAGCATAGAGGATAGCACTCGCCACCACAGACTCATAGAAGATCCTGAGCATAGTCCGCAGATGTTGACGGACCTCAGGTGCCTCCGAAAATAGAGACGACTTTGGCCCTGTAGAGGGCATCAGTGTTCTTAGCCCAGTCCAGTTTATTGACAATATACACACCCAGATATTTGTAATCCTCTGCAGTGTCCACACTGACCCCCCTGATGGACGCATGGGTCACCGGTGCCTTGTCTCTCCTCAGGTCCACCACCAGTTCCTTTGTCTTTTTCACATTGAGCTGCAGGTGGTTCCGCTCGCACCATGCGACAAAGTCCTTCACTGTCGCCCTGTACTCATCCTCAGAAGAAGAAGACCCAGAAGGTGGTCATTAGGTGTGTCATGTTCTTCCATGTGAGCCGTCATGCTGTCTGTAGAGGCTTCATCCTCCGTATCTGTGTCCTGAAGGTCAGTGAGCACTAGATCTTTAATGACCTGCGCTTCACCTTCTGTGGCCATAACCTCAACCTTCTTACCCAGAGGTTGGTTGTTATCTGCCTCCTCATCCAGGTCAGCGGACATGAGCGGTTTATTGGCCTCGGCCTCGGCCTAGGCTTCAGCCTTAATCTGATCCGGCAAATTTCTTGCTAGATCATTGCTGGCTTCAGGAATGTTTTTGGAGGATTGGAAGTCGTCATCTAGAGGAGGTTCCACCTTCTCTGGTGACCCAGCAGAGATTTTCTCCAAGCTATGAGACACAATACCTGCTGGGAGGTGTGGAACATCACTGCCCTCCTCTCCCACTGGTGGCTGTTGGGCTGCTTGGATTTCTTCTGCTCTTCCTACGTCCACTGCCGGTTCTTTTTCCTGTTGTCCCTTCCTTTTTCTTGCTCTCCACTTTTTCTTTCTCTTGGTTTTACCTCCCTCTCTGCACAGTTGCTCTTCATTTGCATTAGTTTCTCCGTCAGAATCGGACTGTCGCCCTTTAGAACACCAAAACCAGTGTCTCAATGAAGAATGATGAGAAATTTCGGTGCGCGTGGAATTTATCTGCATCAGAGCCATTATGACATCACATGGTTGTATTCTTGGTTCATCAGGTGAGAATCTCACCTATTATGACATCACTGACCCAGAAAGACAGCATTATACACTGTGGCTGCTGCAGTTCAATGGATGTGAATGTAGTGAATGCTATGTTTGTGTGGTGAGGCCTGGTTCCCATCATCACCGCTGTAAAGAAATCTGAGTCAGTAAATTTCTCTACAATGAGCCATTTCATTTTCAAAACTTTACACGCTGGATGTGCATGTAGAAATACTTCCCATGTTAGACCATGAGCTTAGTCTGAGTTATGAAATTGATACATGCGTTTATTTCCTCATGACGTGGCTGCTGTAAGTGGTTTACTTGTTTACCAATAAAGGTGATTGATCAGTTAGAATTTGTCCGGAATGCTGCAGCCAGAGGGTTAACCGTGACAGCAGCCTATCACATCAGTTCTAGCTTCATCACACTGGCTTCAGGTCTCTTTCAGGACAGATTTTAACGTACTACTGCTGATTTTCAAAGGGTGACATGGATTAGCACCATCATACATAAAGTGCTGCCTGTCTCAGTGTGTTCCAAATCGTTCGTTATGGTTAGGCTTGCTTACAGTACCAAAAGTAAACAAGAGAAGAAGTGAATCAGAATCAGAATCCTTTATTGATCCCAGAGGGAAATTGCAGTTGTTACAGATGCAGCCATTTGTGTGAAAGAATAAACACTTTAATAATTTAAAACAAAGATAAAGAGAAATTTGCAATACGTTCACAAGATTTAAGTTCTTATGAATATAGTAAAGTGGCGGTGACTATGATAATAAATATTAAACATCTAGTATAAAACAGTTCAATATTATTATATCTCTGAGTTTTTGCACACTATTATTATTATTATTATTACACATATGAACAGTTTGGTATTGAGTTTTGCACAGATGAACCACACTTCTGAATCACACACTGAGGGAAGAGTTATAGAGTTTGATGGCCACAGGTAAGAATGACCTCCTGTGGCGCTCCGTGGTCATTTCAGTAGAATGAGTCTTGCACTGAATGAGCTCCTGTGTCTCATTACCATGTTATAGAGTGGGTGGGAGCCATTGTCCATAATGGCTTGCAGCTTAGACAGCGTCCTCCTCTCCGACACATGGCCGTCAGCAAGTCCAGCTCCACACCCACAACATCACCGGCCTTGCGGATCAGTCTGTTGAGTCTGTTGGCATCTGCCACCCTCAGCCTGCTTTCCCAGCATGCAACAGCATAGAGGATAGCACTCGCCACCACAGACTCATAGAAGATCCTGAGCATAGTCCGCAGATGTTGACGGACCTCAGGTGCCTCCGAAAATAGAGACGACTTTGGCCCTGTAGAGGGCATCAGTGTTCTTAGCCCAGTCCAGTTTATTGACAATATACACACCCAGATATTTGTAATCCTCTGCAGTGTCCACACTGACCCCCCTGATGGACGCATGGGTCACCGGTGCCTTGTCTCTCCTCAGGTCCACCACCAGTTCCTTTGTCTTTTTCACATTGAGCTGCAGGTGGTTCCGCTCGCACCATGCGACAAAGTCCTTCACTGTCACCCTGTACTCATCCTCAGAAGAAGAAGACCCAGAAGGTGGTCATTAGGTGTGTCATGTTCTTCCATGTGAGCCGTCATGCTGTCTGTAGAGGCTTCATCCTCCGTATCTGTGTCCTGAAGGTCAGTGAGCACTAGATCTTTAATGACCTGCGCTTCACCTTCTGTGGCCATAACCTCAACCTTCTTACCCAGAGGTTGGTTGTTATCTGCCTCCTCATCCAGGTCAGCGGACATGAGCGGTTTAATGGCCTCGGCCTCGGCCTAGGCTTCAGCCTTAATCTGATCCGGCAAATTTCTTGCTAGATCATTGCTGGCTTCAGGAATGTTTTTGGAGGATTGGAAGTCGTCATCTAGAGGAGGTTCCACCTTCTCTGGTGACCCAGCAGAGATTTTCTCCAAGCTATGAGACACAATACCTGCTGGGAGGTGTGGAACATCACTGCCCTCCTCTCCCACTGGTGGCTGTTGGGCTGCTTGGATTTCTTCTGCTCTTCCTACGTCCACTGCCGGTTCTTTTTCCTGTTGTCCCTTCCTTTTTCTTGCTCTCCACTTTTTCTTTCTCTTGGTTTTACCTCCCTCTCTGCACAGTTGCTCTTCATTTGCATTAGTTTCTCCGTCAGAATCGGACTGTCGCCCTTTAGAACACCAAAACCAGTGTCTCAATGAAGAATGATGAGAAATTTCGGTGCGCGTGGAATTTATCTGCATCAGAGCCATTATGACATCACATGGTTGTATTCTTGGTTCATCAGGTGAGAATCTCACCTATTATGACATCACTGACCCAGAAAGACAGCATTATACACTGTGGCTGCTGCAGTTCAATGGATGTGAATGTAGTGAATGCTATGTTTGTGTGGTGAGGCCTGGTTCCCATCATCACCGCTGTAAAGAAATCTGAGTCAGTAAATTTCTCTACAATGAGCCATTTCATTTTCAAAACTTTACACGCTGGATGTGCATGTAGAAATACTTCCCATGTTAGACCATGAGCTTAGTCTGAGTTATGAAATTGATACATGCGTTTATTTCCTCATGACGTGGCTGCTGTAAGTGGTTTACTTGTTTACCAATAAAGGTGATTGATCAGTTAGAATTTGTCCGGAATGCTGCAGCCAGAGGGTTAACCGTGACAGCAGCCTATCACATCAGTTCTAGCTTCATCACACTGGCTTCAGGTCTCTTTCAGGACAGATTTTAACGTACTACTGCTGATTTTCAAAGGGTGACATGGATTAGCACCATCATACATAAAGTGCTGCCTGTCTCAGTGTGTTCCAAATCGTTCGTTATGGTTAGGCTTGCTTACAGTACCAAAAGTAAACAAGAGAAGAAGTGAATCAGAATCAGAATCCTTTATTGATCCCAGAGGGAAATTGCAGTTGTTACAGATGCAGCCATTTGTGTGAAAGAATAAACACTTTAATAATTTAAAACAAAGATAAAGAGAAATTTGCAATACGTTCACAAGATTTAAGTTCTTATGAATATAGTAAAGTGGCGGTGACTATGATAATAAATATTAAACATCTAGTATAAAACAGTTCAATATTATTATATCTCTGAGTTTTTGCACACTATTATTATTATTATTATTACACATATGAACAGTTTGGTATTGAGTTTTGCACAGATGAACCACACTTCTGAATCACACACTGAGGGAAGAGTTATAGAGTTTGATGGCCACAGGTAAGAATGACCTCCTGTGGCGCTCCGTGGTCATTTCAGTAGAATGAGTCTTGCACTGAATGAGCTCCTGTGTCTCATTACCATGTTATAGAGTGGGTGGGAGCCATTGTCCATAATGGCTTGCAGCTTAGACAGCGTCCTCCTCTCCGACACATGGCCGTCAGCAAGTCCAGCTCCACACCCACAACATCACCGGCCTTGCGGATCAGTCTGTTGAGTCTGTTGGCATCTGCCACCCTCAGCCTGCTTTCCCAGCATGCAACAGCATAGAGGATAGCACTCGCCACCACAGACTCATAGAAGATCCTGAGCATAGTCCGCAGATGTTGACGGACCTCAGGTGCCTCCGAAAAAAATAGAGACGACTTTGGCCCTGTAGAGGGCATCAGTGTTCTTAGCCCAGTCCAGTTTATTGACAATATACACACCCAGATATTTGTAATCCTCTGCAGTGTCCACACTGACCCCCCTGATGGACGCATGGGTCACCGGTGCCTTGTCTCTCCTCAGGTCCACCACCAGTTCCTTTGTCTTTTTCACATTGAGCTGCAGGTGGTTCCGCTCGCACCATGCGACAAAGTCCTTCACTGTCACCCTGTACTCATCCTCAGAAGAAGAAGACCCAGAAGGTGGTCATTAGGTGTGTCATGTTCTTCCATGTGAGCCGTCATGCTGTCTGTAGAGGCTTCATCCTCCGTATCTGTGTCCTGAAGGTCAGTGAGCACTAGATCTTTAATGACCTGCGCTTCACCTTCTGTGGCCATAACCTCAACCTTCTTACCCAGAGGTTGGTTGTTATCTGCCTCCTCATCCAGGTCAGCGGACATGAGCGGTTTAATGGCCTCGGCCTCGGCCTAGGCTTCAGCCTTAATCTGATCCGGCAAATTTCTTGCTAGATCATTGCTGGCTTCAGGAATGTTTTTGGAGGATTGGAAGTCGTCATCTAGAGGAGGTTCCACCTTCTCTGGTGACCCAGCAGAGATTTTCTCCAAGCTATGAGACACAATACCTGCTGGGAGGTGTGGAACATCACTGCCCTCCTCTCCCACTGGTGGCTGTTGGGCTGCTTGGATTTCTTCTGCTCTTCCTACGTCCACTGCCGGTTCTTTTTCCTGTTGTCCCTTCCTTTTTCTTGCTCTCCACTTTTTCTTTCTCTTGGTTTTACCTCCCTCTCTGCACAGTTGCTCTTCATTTGCATTAGTTTCTCCGTCAGAATCGGACTGTCGCCCTTTAGAACACCAAAACCAGTGTCTCAATGAAGAATGATGAGAAATTTCGGTGCGCGTGGAATTTATCTGCATCAGAGCCATTATGACATCACATGGTTGTATTCTTGGTTCATCAGGTGAGAATCTCACCTATTATGACATCACTGACCCAGAAAGACAGCATTATACACTGTGGCTGCTGCAGTTCAATGGATGTGAATGTAGTGAATGCTATGTTTGTGTGGTGAGGCCTGGTTCCCATCATCACCGCTGTAAAGAAATCTGAGTCAGTAAATTTCTCTACAATGAGCCATTTCATTTTCAAAACTTTACACGCTGGATGTGCATGTAGAAATACTTCCCATGTTAGACCATGAGCTTAGTCTGAGTTATGAAATTGATACATGCGTTTATTTCCTCATGACGTGGCTGCTGTAAGTGGTTTACTTGTTTACCAATAAAGGTGATTGATCAGTTAGAATTTGTCCGGAATGCTGCAGCCAGAGGGTTAACCGTGACAGCAGCCTATCACATCAGTTCTAGCTTCATCACACTGGCTTCAGGTCTCTTTCAGGACAGATTTTAACGTACTACTGCTGATTTTCAAAGGGTGACATGGATTAGCACCATCATACATAAAGTGCTGCCTGTCTCAGTGTGTTCCAAATCGTTCGTTATGGTTAGGCTTGCTTACAGTACCAAAAGTAAACAAGAGAAGAAGTGAATCAGAATCAGAATCCTTTATTGATCCCAGAGGGAAATTGCAGTTGTTACAGATGCAGCCATTTGTGTGAAAGAATAAACACTTTAATAATTTAAAACAAAGATAAAGAGAAATTTGCAATACGTTCACAAGATTTAAGTTCTTATGAATATAGTAAAGTGGCGGTGACTATGATAATAAATATTAAACATCTAGTATAAAACAGTTCAATATTATTATATCTCTGAGTTTTTGCACACTATTATTATTATTATTATTACACATATGAACAGTTTGGTATTGAGTTTTGCACAGATGAACCACACTTCTGAATCACACACTGAGGGAAGAGTTATAGAGTTTGATGGCCACAGGTAAGAATGACCTCCTGTGGCGCTCCGTGGTCATTTCAGTAGAATGAGTCTTGCACTGAATGAGCTCCTGTGTCTCATTACCATGTTATAGAGTGGGTGGGAGCCATTGTCCATAATGGCTTGCAGCTTAGACAGCGTCCTCCTCTCCGACACATGGCCGTCAGCAAGTCCAGCTCCACACCCACAACATCACCGGCCTTGCGGATCAGTCTGTTGAGTCTGTTGGCATCTGCCACCCTCAGCCTGCTTTCCCAGCATGCAACAGCATAGAGGATAGCACTCGCCACCACAGACTCATAGAAGATCCTGAGCATAGTCCGCAGATGTTGACGGACCTCAGGTGCCTCCGAAAATAGAGACGACTTTGGCCCTGTAGAGGGCATCAGTGTTCTTAGCCCAGTCCAGTTTATTGACAATATACACACCCAGATATTTGTAATCCTCTGCAGTGTCCACACTGACCCCCCTGATGGACGCATGGGTCACCGGTGCCTTGTCTCTCCTCAGGTCCACCACCAGTTCCTTTGTCTTTTTCACATTGAGCTGCAGGTGGTTCCGCTCGCACCATGCGACAAAGTCCTTCACTGTCACCCTGTACTCATCCTCAGAAGAAGAAGACCCAGAAGGTGGTCATTAGGTGTGTCATGTTCTTCCATGTGAGCCGTCATGCTGTCTGTAGAGGCTTCATCCTCCGTATCTGTGTCCTGAAGGTCAGTGAGCACTAGATCTTTAATGACCTGCGCTTCACCTTCTGTGGCCATAACCTCAACCTTCTTACCCAGAGGTTGGTTGTTATCTGCCTCCTCATCCAGGTCAGCGGACATGAGCGGTTTAATGGCCTTGGCCTCGGCCTAGGCTTCAGCCTTAATCTGATCCGGCAAATTTCTTGCTAGATCATTGCTGGCTTCAGGAATGTTTTTGGAGGATTGGAAGTCGTCATCTAGAGGAGGTTCCACCTTCTCTGGTGACCCAGCAGAGATTTTCTCCAAGCTATGAGACACAATACCTGCTGGGAGGTGTGGAACATCACTGCCCTCCTCTCCCACTGGTGGCTGTTGGGCTGCTTGGATTTCTTCTGCTCTTCCTACGTCCACTGCCGGTTCTTTTTCCTGTTGTCCCTTCCTTTTTCTTGCTCTCCACTTTTTCTTTCTCTTGGTTTTACCTCCCTCTCTGCACAGTTGCTCTTCATTTGCATTAGTTTCTCCGTCAGAATCGGACTGTCGCCCTTTAGAACACCAAAACCAGTGTCTCAATGAAGAATGGTGAGAAATTTCGGTGCGCGTGGAATTTATCTACATCAGAGCCATTATGACATCACATGGTTGTATTCTTGGTTCATCAGGTGAGAATCTCACCTATTATGACATCACTGACCCAGAAAGACAGCATTATACACTGTGGCTGCTGCAGTTCAATGGATGTGAATGTAGTGAATGCTATGTTTGTGTTGTGAGGCCTGGTTCCCATCATCACCGCTGTAAAGAAATCTGAGTCAGTAAATTTCTCTACAATGAGCCATTTCATTTTCAAAACTTTACACGCTGGATGTGCATGTAGAAATACTTCCCATGTTAGACCATGAGCTTAGTCTGAGTTATGAAATTGATACATGCGTTTATTTCCTCATGACGTGGCTGCTGTAAGTGGTTTACTTGTTTACCAATAAAGGTGATTGATCAGTTAGAATTTGTCCGGAATGCTACAGCCAGAGGGTTAACCGTGACAGCAGCCTATCACACCAGTTCTAGCTTCATCACACTGGCTTCAGGTCTCTTTCAGGACAGATTTTAACGTACTACTGCTGATTTTCAAAGGGTGACATGGATTAGCACCATCATACATAAAGTGCTGCCTGTCTCAGTGTGTTCCAAATCGTTCGTTAGGGTCAGGCTTGCTAACAGTACCAAAAGTAAACAAGAGAGGAAGTGAATCAGAATCAGAATCAGAATCCTTTATTGATCCCAGAGGGAAATTGCAGTTGTTACAGATGCAGCCATTTATGTGAAAGAATAAACACTTTAATAATTTAAAACAAAGATAAAGAGAAATTTGCAATACGTTCAAAAGATTTAAGTTCTTATGAATATAGTAAAGTGGCGGTGACTATGATAATAATTATTAAACATCTAGTATAAAACAGTTCAATATTATTATATCTCTGAGTTTTTGCACACTATTATTATTATTATTACACATATGAACAGTTTGGTATTGAGTTTTGCACAGATGAACCACACTTCTGAATCACACACTAAGGGAAGAGTTATAGAGTTTGATGGCCACAGGTAAGAATGACCTCCTGTGGCGCTCTGTGGTCATTTCAGTAGAATGAGTCTTGCACTGAATGAGCTCCTGTGTCTCATTACCATGTTATAGAGTGGGTGGGAGCCATTGTCCATAATGGCCTGCAGCTTAGACAGCATCCTCCACACTGACCCCCCTGATGGACTCATGGGTCACCGATGCCTTGTCTCTCCTCAGGTTCACCACCAGTTCCTTTGTCTTTTTCACATTGAGCTGCAGGTCGTTCCGCTCGCACCATGCGACAAAGTCCTTCACCGTCGCCCTGTACTCATCCTCATCACCCCTGCTGATACATTCAACTATTGCAGAGTCATCAGAAAACTTCTGAAGGTGGCAAGTCTCTGTGCAGTAGCTGAAGTCTGTGGTGTAGAGGGTGAAGAGGAAGGGAGAGAGGACAGTTCCTTGTGGAACTCCAGTGTTGCTGACCACTCTGTCTGACGCACAGTGCTGCAGGCGTATATACTGTGGTCTGCCAGTCAGGTAGTCAACAATCCAGGACACGAGAGGGGGCGCCTACCTGCATTGCTGTGAGCTTATCACCCAGAAGAGCAGGCCAGATAGTGTTAAATGCGCTGGAGAAGTCCAAAAACATGATCCTCACAGAGCTGGCTGGCTTATCCAGGTGAGCGTAGACTCGGTTGAGCAGGTAGATGATGGCGTCTTCAACTCCCAGGCGGGGCTGACAGGCAAACTGGAGGGGGTCCAGAAAAGGCTGGACTATGGGTCGGAGCTGATCCAAGACGAGCCTCTCCATGGTCTTCATGACATGGGACGTCAGTGCCACTGGCCTGTAGTCCTTGGTGTCACTGGGTCGTGGCGTCGTTGGAACAGGAACAATACGAGTGTTGAGGCAGCCATTTGATGTTATGCACCAAAAAATGGAACGATTTCTCAAAAGAGATTAGACAAGTAACATCAGCGCATCATATTAAGAAGCAGCTCGAAAACATATTTTACCCACTTTGTTTTTCATGAATCCATAGTTTTCACATACTATTAATACTAGTATCTACGCCCGATGACTGCTGGGATAGGCTCCAGCACCCTCCTGCGACCCTGAGGGAGAAGAGGCTTAGAAAATGTGTGTGTGTGTGTATGTGTGTAATACTAGTATCACTAGTATCAGTATTGTTTAAATTTGTGATGATATATATATTGGTGTGTGTGTGTGTATGTATATATATATATATATATATATATATATATATATATATATATATACACACACACACACACACACCAATACGTATCTCTTTTGTCTTTTAATCCATTGTGGAGCACTTTGAGCTGCATTTTTGTATGAAAAATGCTGTGCAAATAAAGCATTATAATAATAATAATAACAACAACAACAACAATCTGTGGGTTTCCTCCAGGTTCTCCGGTTTCCTTCCACAGTCAGGCTAATTGGACATGCTAAATTGCCCCTGTGTGTGTGTGTGTCTGTGTGCCTGCCCTGTGATGTACTGGTGATCTGTCCAGGGTGTGTCCTGCCCCATGACTTCTGGGATGGGCTCCAGCTCCCCCTGTGACTCAGATGGATCAGCGGCTTATGGGATTTGTGTGTGTGTGTGTGTGTGTGTGAGAGAGAGAGACCAAAGCAGAAAGTGAGGTAGAGGTGCAGGAGTTTGCCTCAATCTTACACCAATCCAGCTGTGGACTCCAATATATGGTACCAATATATGACTTTTTGAATATTAGATGCCCAGTAGTAGTTTCTCAAATTAGGTAATGCCAGGCCACCCTTATCCCAAGGCCTTTCTAAAAACTCTCTGCGGATTCTAGCATTTTTATTTGCCCAAAGAAAAGAGGAGATTAATTTATTTAAAGATTGGAAAAAGGATTTAGACAAAAATATTGGGAGACATTGAAACAAATACAAAAAACGGGGTAATACATTCATTTTTATACAACTAACTCTACCTGGAAGAGATAAATAAAAACCAGACAATCTCTTAAAATCAGCTTCCAATTCAGGCAAAAGAGGTTTGAAGTTCTTTTCATAGAGGTCAGAGAAAGCACGGGTGATGTGTATGCCTAAATATTTAAATCCAGGCCTTGACATATGGAAAGGGAGCGCATTGTCCGGTAATTGAAGAGCCAAATTATTAATTGGAAAGCATTCACTCTTAGAAAGGTTTAATTTATAACCAGAGAAAATCCCAAAGTCCTTAAGGATATTGACAATATTAGGAATACATGATACTGGGTCAGAAATATACAGAAGTAAGTCGTCAGCGTATAAAGAGATTTTATGTTCGGTTTCGAACCTACAGATACCAAAGATATTGGGGGTTGTCCTAAATTTAATTGATAGAGGCTCAATAGCTAATGCGAATAAGAGTGGGCTGAGAGGACAGCCCTGACGAGTACCCCTTGAGAGAGAAAATAGTTGAGAAGATATCTTGTTTGTAATTACTGATGCTTTAGGTGATATATATAACAAGCGAATCCAGGATATGAAGTTTGAGCCAAAGCCAAATTTTTCCAGTACAGTAAATAAATAATTAAATTCCACTCTGTCAAATGTTTTTTCTGCGTCCAGAGAGACAACAACTTCGGGAGTCTCCTCGGACGAAGGAGAATGAATGACATTTAAAAGTTTACGGATATTTGTGAAGGACTGACGACCCTTTATGAAACCAATTTGTTCTGTTGAAATTATATTGATTATAACATTCTCTAGTCTCGATGCTAGCAGCTTGGCTAAAATTTTAACATCAACGTTAAGCAAGGATATAGGTCGATATGACCCACAGTTGTTTGGATCCTTGCCTGGCTATAAAAGAAGTGAAATGGAAGCCTCTGTTAAAGTTTGTGGTAAATGACTCTGATTAAAGGAGTGGTTAAACATCTCGAGTAGCAGAGGGGTGAGTTGAGGAGAGAACTTTTTATAAAACTCAACAGTATAGCCGTCTGGTCCAGGTGACTTACCACCTTGCATTTTATGAATGGAGTCTACAATTTCCTGTAACTTTATAGTTTCTTCAAGGTTGTCTTTGGCCTCTGTATCTACTTGTGGGATATCAATGTTGTCTAAGAAAGTCATCATATTTGATTTATCTTGTGGGGAAGAAGATGTATATAGTTTGGAATAGAAATCTCTAAAGGTGTTATTTATCTCTATTGGGTCTAAAGTGTTACGTATCTGAGGTATTAAGCGAGATGCAGATCTACATTTAAGCTGATAAGCCAAAAGACGACCTGCTTTATCTCCATGTTCATAGTAGTACCCTTTTAGCCAAAGCTGGTGTTTTTCTGTTATTTCTGTAAACAATAGGTCATACTGGGTTATCAGTGCAACCCTTTTTTTATATAGCTCAGGTGTTGGTGTGATAGAATATTGTTGGTCAATGTGTCTTATTGATTCCAGGAGTTCTTTTTGTTTTTGTCTTCTCGCCTTGCTACGTGAAATAGAATAGGAAATAATCTTCCCTCTTATAACTACTTTAAGTGTTTCCCATAATGTAGATGGAGATATGGAGTCAGACCTGTTGAAATGTATGAACTCGTCTATTGCTTCACCAATGAATTCACAGAAGTGATTGTCTGATAGTAGGGACGTGTCTAATCTCCAGACTCTTGGCTGTGTGACATTTTGAGAGAATGAAATGTCTAGGGAGACTGGTGCATGATCAGATTCAACAATTGTTGTATATTCAGTTTTCTTTATAGAAGGGAGAAGTGTGTTATCAATGAGGAAAAAATCAATCCGACTATATGTGTGATGAACGTGTGAAAAGAAAGAAAATTGCTTTTTGTGAGGATTAAAGAACCTCCAAGGGTCAACGCAGCCTGCTTTATCAGCAAACTCACCAAGAGCAAGAGACGTTTTAGAGCGTGCCAAAGTTCTAGGACCGGAGCGGTCCATAGCTGGGTCCATAACCGTATTAAAGTCACCCAATAAAATAAGACTATGTCTGTTCAAGTTTGGGAAAAGGGAGGTGAGTTTATGTATAAAGCTAACATCATCACAGTTAGGGGCATAAACACTTGCTATTATTACTGGAGTGCTAAATAGCGACCCAGATACTATCACAAATCGCCCTTGGGGGTCTGGGATGGTTTGAGATGGTGTAAAAAGTACTTTTTTATGGAACAGGATGGCTGTCCCCCGTGCCTTATTATTGAACTTAGAATGGAAACTCTGCCCAATCCAGGTCTTCCTAAGCCTGTTATGATCTGCTATTTTCAAATGAGTTTCTTGTAAAAACATTATTTCTGCATTTAGCCCCTTTAAATGAGAAAAAATCTTTGCTCTCTTATTCGGCCCATTCATTCCCTTCACATTCCAGGTAATGAAACGAGTTGGTGTTACACCTATATCCGCCCTAACATTATTGATGTCATACGACATGTGACATGGTTAGAAGTGAAAAGCAAGTTGTGCACCCCAGAGTGTCTGTCAATAACAAAAAGAAACATACTAAATATCTCAGTTCAATAGAAAACACAAAAAAGAACAATAACACGTTCATAAGAATAAATCCCCCTTTAACCCCAAACAAAACATATCCTATGCCTGCCCCCGGAACATGGGCAGACTGCAGGCACTCTTCTAACTCCTGAAACTTCCGATACATCCTCTCCTTCTAAACTGTGAAGAGCCTATGACCATTTAGCAGTGCCTCATAACCAAGTAAGCTGACCTAAGTAGACTTTGGCGAAAGTTCAAATTACTAGACATGTCAAAATGTCCTCCAAGCAGTAAGGCGGCTACCTTCCATCAGGCGTGCATGCCCTGACCAGGTCATGTCAGTTGTCCTCGCCAGCCACCTGTTGATCATAGTAAGCTCATGCCTCCTCCGATGTGTTGAAATCGAAGGTCTTTCCCTTATGGAAGACTTGCAGGACAGCTGGGTAGCGCAAGCGGAATTTTATACCCTTCTTATACAACGCTTGTTTAACGCCGTTAAACCCAGCGCGTTTCCTCGACAAGGCAGCGCTATAGTCAGGATATATTCTCAGTGTAACTCCCTGGTAGGTGATTGTATGCTGCCTTGCCCATTGCAGTAATCGTTCCTTCTCCTGGTGCCTTTGGAAACACACCACAAAGGGACGCGGGGGGTGGTTAGCATCGTCGGGTTTCATGCCCACTCTGTGCGCTCGCTCCAGCACTGGAGCAGCGTCAAACAGAGCATTGCCGTCGATGAGTCTCATTAGCATGTTTGCTACGAAGTTAACAGTATTCTCAACACCCTCGCTACCTTCTGGTACATTTATAATCCTCAAGTTATTGCGGCGTGACCTGTTTTCCAAGTCCTCGATGCGGTCTAAGAGTGCCGCATTTTGGGCTTTCAAAGCTTCCACCGCAGATTCAGTTGCACAAATCTTCTCAAAATTATCCCCGGCAAGTGATTCTGATGCAGTCAGTCATTGCTGTACAGAGTTCACCGTCTCTGCCAAAACACTCACCGAAGTCTGCAACAGCACCAGTGATTCTTGAATAAGGGCAGAGATGTCATCTTTTAAACTTTCTCGTTGCTTAGCTAGTTCTCGCACCAGCTGAGTCATGGTTATCCCGTCGCTTTTGGGAGGGCTATCGTCAGAGGCTATGGTGGCTAGCTTACTAGCAATGGTGTTTCGCGTGGTCATCAAAGACGTTTGTTTTTGTTTGGAGGTAGCCATTAGCTGTTCAAGGTTGTATAACACCGTAACATGCGTAAATTACACCAATTCTATGGTAAGGAAATTAAATTTGGTCACATAAATTACAAATTAGGTCAGAGCTCTTCACACACGCTGCCTACTCCTTCATGGCCCCACAGAAGTCCATCTCGTTTGTCTTTTAATCCATTGTGGAGCACTTTGAGCTGCATTTTTGTATGAAAAATGCTGTGCAAATAAAGCATTATAATAATAATAATAATAATAATAATAACAATCTTTACATGATTGGTTCATTATAGTTAATAGACATTTTGTCAAGGTTGTTTATAGTTGAATTAAAATCACCTGCTACCAATAAGTTTGATTCTGCTATGGCTAAAATTATACTTGGGACACTGTATGGACAAAAGTATTGGGACACCTACACGTCACACCTGCAGGAGCTTTTATGAATCACATTCTAAAACCATGGACATTAATATGGAGTTGGTCCCCCTTTGTAGCTCTAACAGCTTCAACTCTTCTGGGAAGCTTCCTACAAGATTTTGGAGAGTGTCTATGGGAATGTTTGCCCATTCATCCAGAAGGACATTTGTGAAGTCAGACACTGATGTTGGAGGAGTGGGCCTGGCTCACAATCTCTGTTCTAGTTCAGCCCAAAGGTATGTGATGGGGTTGAGGTCAGGACTCTGTGAGGGCCAGTCAAGTTCTACTCCAATCTCACCCAGCCATGACTTTATGGAGTTGCTTTGTGCACTGGGGCTCAGTCATGCTGGAACAGAAAGGTTCTTCCCCCAAACTGTTCCCACAAAGTTGGAAGTGTACGGTTATGCAAAATGTCTTGGTGCTGAAGCATTAACACTAGAAGTCCCAGAGAGGGGTCATTTAACATTTCTACCTCTGGAACCCAGAGACGGGTCGAGTGACCTGAAGGATTTTAGCTAACATCCTATAATCACCGTCGTTTGTTGTGTAAATAAGGCCATTACTGGCACACCACAGGAGGTTTGCCATTGAGTTTAGCTATTTAGTTTCTAGTTAGTTCTATTCAGTTTATTGTATTTGATAATATAAAGATTATACATTTTGTATTTAGTTTAGTTTTATTTGAGCAAAAAAGCAAACAAAGAATGATTTTTTTTTTTATTTTATATAGAGAATTAGAAATTTTACAGCAAGGTACAGCTGTGAGTAATGACCAGAAGCATTTGTGTCAAGAGAACTGAAATTTCAGCGTGAAAAATTTAAGAACAACTCTTATTTGTTTCCATGCTTTTTATTTTTTGTTATTAAAAATAATACAAAAAATACAAGGAATAAAACAATTCCACACATATTTACAATAGTCTGCAGTGGGGGGCTGAGTGTGTGTGAGTGGCATTTCCTTGTGTGGCTAGCATTTCAGCACTCACTCAGCAGTCTGTCTGCACTGTCAGAACATATCTGGCACTGCCAGGGTATGTCCCTGGTACATTTGCCACACGTGTATTTGTAGCAGTCGACACATCTCACAGTTGCACAATTGTTCGTGCATCGATGGTTGACCTGACACTTCGCCCTTTTGCCAGGGCTGGGTGTGGAAGGTTGTTGCCGAAGCAGTTTCTCCTTGCGTGCCTTCTTCTCACTCACATGAGAGTCACCCAACTCTTTTGCAAGTTCAACCAGGAAGTCCACCCGTCTCTCCTGCACCCCAATGCATGCCTGATAAAGCACATGTGCATTTAGTGCTGCCATGTCAATCATGTTGTAGAACACGGCGACTGGCCATCTCCGTGTTCCTGTACGCACGCTGTACTCCCGCATTTGGTCCATTACATCCACCCCGCACTTTGTGTTGTTGTATTGTGTGACCGTGTTTGGCTTCCTTTTGGTGGTATCCTCAGTCTCAACCACACTGTGCATGCTGCTGAGAATGTAGACGACCTTCTTCCATTTGGGTGCATACACTGTCAGTGTTGCACCAGTGGTTGAAAACACCTGAGTTTTTTGTTGCACTGTATTGCAGAAAACAGCAGCGAGTCAGAGATTCCACCTGCTCCGTGTGACGTGCATGTTGTGTCGTCCATTCTTGAATGCTACAAAGCATGTCAAGAGTGATAAAACAGGAAGCTCTGAAGGCGACTCCGGACACTAGCTCTTGGCTCTCCATCTGTAGGGTACGGTTCTATTGGGGTGAAATGGAGACGTTTCCCCACTTGTTCTTCACGCCACACTGTGCCATCTTTTGCGGTCTCTGTCGGCTCACTCGCCAACCGAGCTCTCTTTTTTAGTAGAGGAGGAGTTTCCTCATCTGCAAGATAAATAATTAAAAATGTAACATTATGTTTTGGTTCTAAATAAAAAAGATAGTCAGAAAATGGAAATAGGTCATTTGAGAAATCTAACCTGAAGACAGCTCAGAGTCCGAATCCGGTTGAAGGACTATGTCTTCTCCATCTGAGTCACAAGGGTTGGTGTTACTTAGGATCCGTTCCAATGCCTGTTGAGTGGTGAACCTTCTCTGCATTTTGTTTCTGCTTCTTTGTTCCTATTTATCCCCCACAGCACAAAAGGCTGCATGCAAATTTGCTAAGGTGTTAGCAACCTTATGCATGTCCCCTGCACAACAATGCAGCTGGGGGGTGGACAGACACTCAGGAGCAACTTACATTCTTTTGCTTACACCCTGCAAGGTTTGCAAGAGGTTGAGGTGGATCAACACAATTAATTTGTTTTCTTTTTCTAAACTGTCATTTTGAACCCACTTCTTCCACATCTTTTTTAAAAACTTTTGCATATTTCTTGAAACAGATTGGATGTTTTGCAAACTATATGTACATTTGGCAAAATGACCTGTATAATGCAGCACAACATCACAGATCAGCAGCGAAAGCTCACATCTCCTCCATACACTTTATGTATGCTTCAAAACAAAATGTGTGTTTTATACAAATTGTCAGTTCCCTCAAAATGCCCAAAAAAAGTCTCTTGAGCTGTGTTTCACATGGTATTTTGAGAATGTCACCTCGGTTTCAAGAAATGAGCCAAACCAATTGAAAAAAAAGATCAACTTTAATTTAAATCAACTTTAATTTGTTCAAAATGTGCACCACCATGCCACCATGCTCAGGACATGCCCCCTCCTTCTACCTAACCATTAGAGCACTATCAGTCCTCTTTTGGCATGCATAGGCTTGCAGGTAACACACTATTCAACCCCAGCTAATCTATGTTTCTGTATTTTGCTAGCCAGCATGGTCAAACAGTTTTCATCCTTATCCTTCTTTTCTTCAAAAAAAAAATAAATAAAAGGTTTTGTCTATTTATTCTTTTAAATTTTTATTTTTAACATTTTCTTCACCTGCTTTTTTTTATTAGCCAGCATAAATTATTATTGGCCAGCTTATTTTGCTAGCCAGCATGGTCAAACAGTTTTCAAATAATATTCATATATACATACATGTAACAATGTAGAGAAAAGAAAGAAGGAAATGGAAGGGAAGAACAGGAGAAGAAAAAGCAGGTGAAGAAAATGGTAAAATAAAAAAATTAAAAGAATGAATAGACAAAACCTTGTATTTTTTGTGAAGAAAAGAAAAAGAAAAGAAAAGAACAAAAGGGGAAAGAATATGTGAGCATAAAATATGTTGAGTAATAAAAAACGTATTGGACGACAAAAAGAAAATAAAAAGAAAGGAATGAGAACGAGATATATTTTTTCATGTTTTTGAATAAGGACTAAGATATGAAGTAAATAGAATTAAAGGATATAAAGTAAGAAATGCATATATGTAAACTGCAGTGTGTCTATTGATGTTGTAAGATTTTTTTTCCTGTGAATAATCTTGCTGCCAATTCCTGTATGTTTCTTGAAACAAGCTCACTCAGGCCTGTCTGTAGAATTTGGGCAGAGGGGGGTGAGAGGTGTTTGTGTGTAGGCAGGCTGTGGGTCCCCTTGCAGATTCCTCAGGTAATGGCCACATTTACAAATGAAAGGATGCTAATTGGAGCCATCAGAGTCATCAGTTTGGACTAAGGGTCTTTTGACCCACTTTCAGGACTTCAGGGGGTAGGTTGAAATCTCTGGGACTTCTAGTGTTAAGATTCCCCTTCACTGGAACTAAGGGTTCTAGACCAACCCCTAAAAACAGCCCCATATCATCATCTCTCCTCCATCAACCTTTACAGCTTGCTCAGTGCAGTCAGGCAGGTAACGTTCCTCAAACCCAGACTCGTCCATCTCTGACAGATAGAGCAGCATGACTCCTCATGAGTCCAGTGGCAACGCTTTACACCACACCATCCGACGCTTGGCACTGGGCTTGGTGATGCAAGGCCTGCATAGAAAATGATTATGTTGGGAGTATCTTTAATACTGAAGTTGATTTAGATCCATTATCTTTAATTCTGGGTAATCCCAGTAGAAAAGTTTACTTTACTAAATGAAAGAAGGTTGTAAAATACTTATCTTTGCAGCTGGGAAGAATATTTTACTACAGTGGTTGGCATATGATATTTGATATATGATATATGATATGATAGATTTAGGCCCAATCCCATTTCACCTCTTGCCCCTAGCACTGACCCCTTAGCCCTTAGTTTTATGTGTTCACATCTAGGGGTAGGGTGTCCCAATTCTTGTTGAGATAGAGGGGTAGGGCAAAGGATTAGGGCTACATGTAAGTTCAAACGGAGGTTTTTCAGAGACTCCAAACAGAGTGACAGAGAAAGAAAAAACAAAAAAAATGACAAGACAGCTGAACAAGAGACCAAAGAAACCCACAAATATGAGAATTTACCCTTCTTCATAACAAGCATAAAACATAAAAAATCACTAATAGCATGCTAATGTTTCTGATCCACTCAGACCAGCACAACACACACTAACACACCACCACCACGTCAGTGTTGCTGCAGTGCTGAGAATGAACCACCACCTAAATAGTACCGGCTTTGTGAGGGTCCATAGGGTTCCTGACCACTGAAGAACAGGGTAAAAGGGGACTAATAAAGTATGCAGAGGAACAGATGCACTACAGTCTGTAATTGTAGAACTACAAAGTGAACCTATATATTAAGTGGAGCTGATAAAATTGACAAATACTACCATATTTTTCTTTAATATTTCATCTGCCAGTGTAGAGAATAGATACCTGCACAGGTTTGAGCCGCAGATCTTTAACCTTTGGTATGATCACTATTTTAACTAGGATCCTCCTCAGGTCTGGACTAATCCTAAGGTAAATGTTCAGGCAGGCACGGCCAGCGCTGTCAGTAATTAAACAGCCTCCGACACTGTCTTTTAAAATGCCACGTCTGATGCTCAGGAGTTAAGTGTTCTCATTTGCTGTAAAAAGTTGTCAATCTCTGTTGTACACTTCCTCGCCTGCTGATTGGCGCTCTGTCTGCGTGGGGGCGAGAGGAGAGGGAGAGGAGAGGAGAGGTGTGGGGTGTAGAGAGAGAGAGAGGAAGGGGCGAGAGGAGAGAACACGGCAGATACAGGTAGAAAAAAGTCATGTAAAACACGTTATATTGAGGTTTCTCATCATGTCCAGTGCCAGGTTGTCGATCAGAGAAGCCCCAGAGTGGCCTGTCCTGACTGAGTGTGGGAAATGAGGGAAACTCTCCCTCATAAAGTGAAGCTCTGCCCGGAGTCACTGCTGCCGTTGGCACTAAGCTGAAGTCCGCCCTCTCGGTGAGCTTGTCGGTGAGACTTGGGGACCACCAGCTGCTGGTGCATCTTCTACACCACCTCGGGAAACCAGATAGCGGTCTGAGCTGCTGCGAGGCTCAGGCTTCCTCTGGCCACGCTGGATTTCCCTCTCAGAGGCAAGGTAGCAGCTCTCCACTCCATTCCCCCATATTGGACCCTGAGTGGGTCAAGGCAGGTTAAGTGTTTCTTTCTGCCATTTAGTTTGAGGCCCCCACGTGCACAAGCAGCATTCAGGCCCACCAAGAGAGACACATCCGCAGAGAGAAAAAAGGGGAACCCCGTATTTTTATTTCCTTTTATTTCAATATTTCTGACCAGGTCCATTTGAGTTTACTGATGCAATTTGAGTGTAAGTGTGTCCGCGTTAGTGCTGTGTATTAATAGGGTATTACTATACATGTCTGGGAAACCATTGAACATTAAATAGTGTATTTTATGTTTTTTTTTACTCTTTTGTTATGTGACCAAAAGGGACATCAGATTTGAGTGACCAAATTGAGTGATCTCAAATTTTTTTTTCTCTAAGCTGGTTTTAATAAATACCCCAGCCCAAAATACAGTATTATTAATACAGTATCTTATTAATCATAAGAAGCTGGGATTTTGTTTGTTGTAAGTTATAATAGTCACATGTCTAAAGTGTTGCTCTAAGTACACCGGTCATATTTGGTAAGATGGATTATAACTGAGGTGAAATATTATTCCTTTACTAGCCTGTATTTATAACTATGCCTGTTTTATTTAAGCAGTTTCGGACAGCTCATAATTAAATTAAAAAAGGGCACGAACTCACCTAACTCATATAGCATAGCCTAGAGTTAAGGGGGCGCTACATATATATATATATATATATATATATATATATATATATATATATATATATATGTATATGTATATATATATTTATTATATTTATTATATAAATAATAAATGTTTATTATTTTAGTAATATTGTAGCATCTAAAATTGCTTTGTTCTAGCTTTAAACATGCATTATATAAATTATATATATATATTTATATATATATATATATATATATACATTTTTATTATTTTAACAGTATTATAGTATCTAAAATAAATATGTATACAGTAATAATTTTATTATATATATATGCAGTAATAATTTATACAATGCATGTTTAAAACTAGAACAAAGCGATTTTAGATGCTCTAATTCAATATTTCAAAGATTTTGAGTTTTTATATATTGTCAATATATAATGTATATGCCAATATGTCAATATATACTGTAATGCACTATTTATCACATTTGAACACTTTCATTCGGGATATTAATTTCATTATTTCCATTAATTTCAACTTCTTTCTGGAGGTTGATTTTTGTTGGAACGTCTTTCTTGATGTTCTACAGGTTTCTCAGTCATTTCAGAACCTTCAACAGCTCTGTTTCATCTTTCTGGACAATTTTATTTACAGTTTCCTCCTGATTACACTACTGCTAGTGTTTATGAGTCTTAAATATACTGGATCATTTTTTCTGGCAGTTTTTCTCAGTGTATCAGTAGACTTCACACATACGGAGAACAGAGAGATATAAAACTGAATTATGATCAACACTGAGTGACCTCAGTTAACACACGGCACTGTTAATACTACAATCCCAATTCCAGTGAAGTTGGGACGTTGTGTAAAACATAAATAAAACCAGAATACGATGATTAGCAAATCCTTTTCAACCTATATTCAATTCAATACACTACAAAGACAAGATATTTAAGGTTCAAACAGATAAACTTTATTGTTTTTTGCAAATATTCACTCGTTTTGAATTTGATGCCTGCAACATGTTCCAAAGAAGTTGGGACAGGGGCAACAAAAGACTGGGAAAGTTGAGGAATGCTCAAAAAACACCTATTTGGAACATTCCACAGTTTAACAGGTTAACTGGAAACAGGTGAGTGTCATGATTGGGTATAAAGGGAGCATCCCTGAAAGGCGCAGTCATTCACAAGCAAGGATGGGCGAGGTTCACCACTTTGTGAACAACTGCGCGAGCAAGTAGTCCAACAGTTTAAGAACAGCGTTTCTCAACGTGCAATTTCAAGGAATTTAGGGATTTCATCATCTACAGTCCATAATATCATCAAAAGATTCAGAGAATCTGGAGAAATCTCTGCAAGTAAGCAGCAAGGCAGAAAACCAACATTGAATGCCCATGACCTTCGACCCCTCAGGCGGCACTGCATTAAAAACCGACATCATTCTGTAACGGATATTCCCACATGGGCTCAGGAACACTTCAGAAAACCACTGTCAGTGAACACAGTTCGTCGCTCCATCTACAAGTGCAAGTTAAAACTCTGCCATGCAAAGCGAAAGCCTGGTCTGATGGTCTGACGAGTCCACATTTCGGAAATCATGGAAGTCGTGTCCTCCGGGCCAAAGAGGAAGAGGACTGTCTGGATTGTTATAAGCGCAAAGTTCAAAAGCCAGCATCTCTGATGGTGTGGGGGTGTGTTAGTGCCCATGGCAGGGCACATCTGTGAAGGCCCCATTAATGCTGAAAGGTACATCCAGGATTTGGAGCAACATATGCTGCCGTCCAAGCAACGTCTTTTTCCTGCTTATTTCAGCAAGACAATGCCAAGCAACTTTCTGCACGTGTTACAACAGCGTGGCTTCGTAGTAAAAGAGTGCGGGTACTAGACTGGCCTGCCTGCAGTCCAGACCTGTCTCCCATTGAAAATGTGTGGCGCATTATGAAGCGCAAAATACAACAACGGAGACCCCGGACTGCTGAGCAACTGAAGTTGTACATCAAGCAAGAATGGGAAAGAATTCCACCTACAAAGCTTCAACAATCAGTGTCCTCAGTTCCCAAACGCTTATTGAGTGTTGTTAAAAGGAGAGGTGATGTATCACAGTGGTAAATACGCCCCTGTCCCAACTTCTTTGGAACGTGTTGCAGGTATCAAATTCAAAATGAGTGAATATTTACAAAAAACAATAAAGTTTATCCGTTTGAACATTAAATATCTTGTCTTTGTAGTGTATTCAGTTGAATATAGGTTGAAAAGGAGTTGCTAATCATTGTATTCTGTTTCTATTTATGTTTTACACAACGTCCCAACTTCATTGGACTTGGGGTTGTACAACCCGGTTGGGTCGCAACATAAAAACAAAGAGGCCTCTGTGCCCTCCCAGATCCCCAGGTCACACATACAACCAGTTTCACGATAAGAACAATTTGATTTTATGTTCAAGAGTTCAAGGCTTTAGACATGTATGAAACATTAGGGGAGGGAAGGGTAAAATAACAAAAACACAGCTAACTTAAGTTTAGAAAACATAACTTACCTAACAAACAAAAAGAGAATCACATACAATTTCTAACCTCACTTCCTAACTAAAGCAAGCCAGGAGAAAAGACGCCAACCGGAAAATGACCCCTTTTCTCCAATGAGGGTTTATATATGAGCGCTATGTCTGGGCAGCCATGTTAGCCGAGTGTTTACAGTGTACTTCAATGAAAGTGTAACAGTACGAGCTTCACGAAAACCTCAATGACAAACAACAGAGCACCAACAAACCACGCACCACTGGCCAAGCTCTCACACCAACACAGCTCTACTGCATTAGTGCCGCTTGAGGAACGTGATGCTGCCGATGGAAATGCAGGAAAGCAGAAGGTAATTGGTGAAGAAACTCAACATTTAAAACAAATACTGTCTGATAGTAATATTGCCAGGAGATCTGTGCTCCATACTCACTCTTTACACTTAAAATCAGACAGAAAATCTAACCCCAAGATATCCTTCACAACCATTACCAGTCTTCTTATCTCTCCCTTCACTGTCCAGAAGCTGCATTAGAGGTAAAGTTCCTGTGAAAATGATTTTAAAGCAATGAAACTCATTAATCGTTAATAACATAGGACTCCGTCTAAATGACAAAAGGGTGTTAATTCTCATTACTTTAGATCAGGGCTGCCCATACTTATGTGGCTTGAGATCTACTTTTTACAGGGGACAGGCAATCAATCAGTCAAGCAATCAATCAATAAATAACACTGTAAAAAACAGACCCCTCCTGCTCGGCATGGCGAGGGGTCTCACACTTCTGAAAGAGTCGGTGTGTGTTAGAAAAGGAAAAGGCTAAAATGGCTCTATGGGAACTGGCTACTGACTAGAGAGACTACTAGAGAGGCTAATTCCCAGCAGTGCTTTAGGCGGCGGTGGAGTAGCTACGGTAACAATCAGTAAATTAAAGAGACTGTGGCCACGTTCCACGTCCATCAGTCACGCTGATGTGCCAGAAGCTGTAGGAAAGTGCTGAAGGTTGATAGTCTGTTTGAATGAGCGGCGCTCTACCAACGTGCACTACGGGATCAACTGGTCGATCACGATCAATGAACTGGGCACTCCTGCTTTAGATTTAAACAGGGGCGGAAGAGCACTGAAAATCCCTACTTCAGGAATAGTACCGCTAATCTAGTGATATTTGCTGAGTACCAGTAAAAGTACTAAACTGACTCAGTGACAAATTCATGCTAAAACATGTTTACCATCAACATCATTAGCAGTGGAACGGAGCTTCTTTCCTGTGATATTTATCCTCTGGAATCATAATAATGACTTCATACATGATCAGAAATTACACTGTAACAGCCACAGTTACAGACAAATACAAGGGGGGAGAGAGAGAGAGAGAGAGAGAGAGAGAGAGAGAGGGAGAGGGAGAGAGAGAGACAGACAGAAAAAGAGAGAGAGAGACACACACAGAGAGAGATAGAGATAGAGAGAGACACACAGAGAGAGATAGAGATAGAGAGAGTGAGAGAGAGGGAGAGAGAGTGAGAGAGTGAGAGAGAGAGGGAGAGGGAGAGACTGAGAGGGAGAGAGAGTGAGAGACAGAGAGAGAGAATGATAGAGAGAGACAGAGAGACAGAGAGACAGAGAGAGTGAGAGAGAGAGAGAGAGAGAGAGAGAGGGAGAGGGAGAGAGAGACAGAGACACAGAGAGAGAGAGAGGGACAGAGACACAGAGAGACAGAGAGAGAGAGGGAGAGGGAGAGAGAGAGAGAGAGAGAGAGAGAGAGGGAGAGGGAGAGACTGAGAGGGAGAGAGGGAGAGACAGAGAGAGAGAGAGAGATAGAGAGAGAGAGAGAGAGGGACAGAGACAGAGAGAGAGAAAGAGAGAACCAAAGTCTCTGACTATGTAGATTACCTGTAAACTGAGATCAGGGAGTCAACACAGTCTTGCAAATGCATTTATAAGTGAGTTGCAGCATCTTCACAGTATTTTTACAGTCAGAGAATCCGATGAATATTACCGCATGTCTCTTGGTACGCTCTGTCAGAGTGATGCCCTGATGTCTCTGGTTCCTCTTCATTGACGTCAGGTGATCTCTGTGTTGTGTGTGTGCAGCGTGGGTGACACCGGAACTTCATACTCCACCGCCGTCTGATCTGGTTAATGTTTAGGGCAGTAAATCTAAAAAGAAACAAACAGAAGAACTGAGAGCGTGACAGGATTATTGTCCAGAGTTTGTGGAGTATCTGGATCAGACTAGGTCAGACTAAATGGAATCAGGTAAATGGAGATGACTATTTGATGAAGTCAGGTTCCTCACATGTGCTGCTAAAGTGCTCCTCTTTCTGTCTCCACTGAGCTGGACATCTCTGTAGTGCAGACAACTGAATTAAAATGACGAACATGTTTAACAGTTAACTGTTCTGGACTGCATGATGACCTAAATGTGTTTCTAACTCTGCCCAAGGATCCTCTAGAAGTGAAACCTGGACGGGGATGTGAGACTGGGCTTCACCTCGGCACCGACTCTGCGGTTTATATTCAGAACACGGACCAGTCAAAAACGCTTCAGGGCACAAAAGTAATGCTGTTCATGATTTTTATTTGGTGAAAAAGGGACAAAGACTAAGGAAATTTACAGTGGTACCACGCGCTGAGATGGGAGGCATCCACAACAGAAGACTCGTCTCAGGAAGCTGGAGATCCGATTACGCAGCTTCTTCCACTTCTTTTCTCCAGCTCGGGTGGAATCTGTAGTACCTAAAGACAGAGAGAGAATAAGGAGAATGTCAGTTCAGCGCACTTGGAAAATCTGGACAAAGACCATTGAGAAATCTCAAGAGGAACTGAGTAACTCACCATCTGGGCAGGTAGGAACCTCCAGGCTATCACATTGCTCCTCGTCAGAGTCCTCAGACTCCCCTTCATTCACCTGGAAGACACGTTGTATTAAGTCAGTAAAACAACATGAGACTGAGCATTACATCAAGATTAAATACAGAATCATTTCAGTCTGTTTACCTTAAAAGCAGGGATGGAGCTCGACGTATCAGGCCAAGCTTCTACAGGAGATCCCACACCGTTGTTAAAAAACCTGATGGGTTTTCTCTCCAGGCTGTGCCTGCAGGTTTGGGAGGCGTTGAAGAGCTCAGAGCACTCATCGCTCAGATCAGGAGATCCACCAACTTCTCGGATTAGTTCCACCGATGGACTCCGTGTACTGAGGACGGTGCTGCAGGACTCTTGCACCTCAGACTTCCCCTGCAATCTTTTCTCATCAAGAGCCTAAACAGAATGTAGCCAAAGGCAAAAGTGTTAACACATGAACATCAGACAATTCACCACACAGGTATTCATGGGTGTGTGTATATGTACTTAACACACTCCCTCTCAGGTTCTACTGATTATCATGAAATAACATCACGGCTGTGATTTGGTCGCCGTAGATCATCACAGCTGTGATGTTATAGTGATAACACACTCCTCAAGTGTTCTACTGATTATATAACAGTTAAATTAATACAGTAAGAAATTAATAAACCGGGCCGTGAACGCGGCGTTTAATATGTTGTAATGTTCAGTTCCTTCCTCCAAATTATAGCTCCTTAACAAGCAGCTTGTTGCTACATCAGAGTAACAAGATCCACCCACTCGCTTCACAGCCGGCAGTTCGTTCTCCAGCTCCTTGCACTAAATTCCCAAACTGTCGTCACCACCGAGCAGCTTTTTGTTTTATATTGGGTCAGTTTTATGGCTCAGTCTGATTTGGTCAGACTCTGCAGGTCAGACCACACGTTTGGCGAATGGTGTTGGGTTCATTTCTGGCTGATTCCAGGTTGTTCAGCTGTTCTTCTGTCTCAGCTGCAGCTGAAAAGCTGCTCAGTGGTGACGGCAGTTTGGGAATTTAGTGTCGTCTCATCTTCAGAGTGTGATCAAATTGGCTGTCGGTCAAGTGTGATCTTGAAAGTTTGTGGCAAAGTGAGAAGACACGTTGTATTAAGTCAGTAAAACAACATATAAGACTGAGCATTACATCAAGATTAAATACAGAATCATTTCAGTCTGTTTACCTTAAAAGCAGGGATGGAGCTCGACGTATCAGGCCAAGCTTCTACAGGAGATGCCACACCGTTGTTAAAAAACCTGATGGGTTTTCTCTCCAGGCTGTGCCTGCAGGTTTGGGAGGCGTTGAAGAGCTCAGAGCACTCATCGCTCAGATCAGGAGATCCACCACCTTCTCTGATTAGTTCCACCGATGGACTCCGTGTACTGAGGACGCTGCTGCAGGACTCTTGCACCTCAGACTTCCCCTGCAAATGTTTCTCATCCTGAGCCTAAACAGAATGTAGCCAAAGGCAAAAGTGTTAACACATGAACATCAGACAATTCACCACACAGGTATTCATGGGTGTGTGTATATGTACTTAACACACTCCCTCTCAGGTTCTACTGATTATCATGAAATAACATCACGGCTGTGATTTGGTCGCCGTAGATCATCACAGCTGTGATGTTATAGTGATAACACACTCCTCAAGTGTTCTACTGATTATATAACAGTTAAATAAATACAGTAAGAAATTAATAAACCGGGCCATGAACGCGGCGTTTAATATGTTGTAATGTTCAGTTCCTTCCTCCAAATTATAGCTCCTTAACAAGCAGCTTGTTGCTACATCAGAGTAACAAGATCCGCCCACTCGCTGCACAGCCGGCAGTTCATTCTCCAGCTCCTTGCACTAAATTCCCAAACTGTCGTCACCACTGAGCAGCCTTTTGTTTTATATTGGGTCAGTTTTATGGCTCAGTCTGATTTGGTCAGACTCTGAAGGTCAGACCACACGTTTGGCGAATGGTGTTGGGTTCATTTCTGGCAGATTCCAGGTTGTTCAGCTGTTCTTCTGTCTCAGCTGCAGCTGAAAAGTTGCTCAGTGGTGACGGCAGTTTGGGAATTTAGTGTGGTCTTATCTTCAGAGTGTGACCAAATTGGCTGTCAGTCAAATGTGATCTTGAAAGTTTGTGGCAAAGTGAGAAGACACGTTGTATTAAGTCAGTAAAACAACATATAAGACTGAGCATTACATCAAGATTAAATACAGAATCATTTCAGTCTGTTTACCTTAAAAGCAGGGATGGAGCTCGACGTATCAGGCCAAGCTTCTACAGGAGATGCCACACCGTTGTTAAAAAACCTGATGGGTTTTCTCTCCAGGCTGTGCCTGCAGGTTTGGGAGGCGTTGAAGAGCTCAGAGCACTCATCGCTCAGATCAGGAGATCCACCAACGTCTCGGATTAGTTCCACCGATGGACTCCGTGTACTGAGGACGGTGCTGCAGGACTCTTGCACCTCAGACTTCCCCTGCAATCTTTTCTCATCCAGAGCCTAAACAGAATGTAGCCAAAGGCAAAAGTGTTAACACATGAACATCAGACAATTCACCACACAGGTATTCATGGGTGTGTGTATATGTACTTAACACACTCCCTCTCAGGTTCTACTGATTATCATGAAATAACATCACGGCTGTGATTTGGTCGCCGTAGATCATCACAGCTGTGATGTTATAGTGATAACACACTCCTCAAGTGTTCTACTGATTATATAACAGTTAAATAAATACAGTAAGAAATTAATAAACCGGGCGGCGAACGCTGCGTTTAATATGTTGTAATGTTCAGGTCCTTCCTCCAAATTATAGCTCCTTAACAAGCAGCTTGTTGCTACATCAGAGTAACAAGATCCGCCCACTCGCTGCACAGCTGGCAGTTCGTTCTCCAGCTCCTTACACTAAATTCCCAAACTGTCGTCACCACTGAGCAGCTTTTCTGTGTTTTATTGGGTCAGTTTTATGGCTCAGTCTGATTTGGTCAGACTCTGAAGGTCAGACCACACGTTTGGCGAATGGTGTTGGGTTCATTTCTGGCTGATTCCAGGTTGTTCAGCTGTTCTCCTGTCTCAGCTGCCGACTGAAAAGCTGCTCAGTGGTGACGGCAGTTTGGGAATTTAGTGTCGTCTCATCTTCAGAGTCGGACCAAATTGGCTGTCAGTCAAATGTGATCTTAAAAGTTTGTGGCAAAGTGAGAAATAAAAAAATTCAAATGGCTCGAGCGGCTCCTACAGCTGTCAAAGTTGTTGCTTAGCAACGGCGCCTCAGCGGAGTGATACAGTATTTGTGAAAAAATCTGTGACGTTATGGAGAAATATGTGTAAATTATAGAAATATATGTGTATTATATGTTATATAATTAATAATATATTATTATACATATGGGTCATTCTATATTTGGAGCGGGAAAGTGTTCTTCACTCTTAGCTCAACTGTGGAAACGTTCATGCTGACTTTTGGAGCTGTGCCTCATATTTTAAGCGTCTTTTTAAGCCCCGCAGCCTCTGTGACGTGGTTTCCCCCTGAAAATGGAGAATGACCCATATTGGAGAATGACACACATTTATAAAACAGCTTTTACAGGGGAATAAAGCATTTCCACATACCTGAAGGAGTTTGGAGGGAGGTGTTAGAATTCCACGTGACCTATACGCCAATTTCTTTTAACTGGACATATAGATCAACCTATATGTCTAACACAATATATGATAGACAACATTCATACATAGAAAACGTGTGTTACTACCATAAGCTTCATGATATATACAAAAGGCTTATATTCGCCACTGTCGGAAGAAAAGCTCGTATCTCCAAAATGGTGACTTTCTCCAAAATGGTGACCCTTCAACAGCAACTTTCATTCAATATATATGAAAGTTCATTATATATATCTCAAAGTTCAATAATTATTTCCTGTTCGGCTTGACAGTATATATATGATGAACTTTCGTATATATTGAATGAAAGTCGCTGTTGAAGGGTCACCATATATATATATGTGGGTGCGTGTGTGTATTTATGTGCTTTTATATGTACACACACACACGCATATATATATATATATATATATATATATGTACTTATATATGTACATATGTGTATACACATATGTATATGAATACATGCATATATGTATACATACACACATACGTATATAAATATATGTTTATAATTATGCACACCTACATACATAGTTTGGATATCACATATTTATATTCATACACATACATACATATTGTGCACAACATATATATATATATATAAATAAATAAATACATGCATGCATACATAAAAATACATCCATATTGTATACATACATGCATATGCATACACACATACATATATACTTATATATTGTATGCATACATACACACAAACGTACATATTGTATGCATACATACTCACATACATACATATTGTGCTTATATATACAAATTTATATATATATGTGTGTGTGTGTGTGTGTGATTATATATGTATACATGTATATACATATGTATATGAATACATGCATGCATGCAGACATACACATATATGCATGTGTGTGTATTTGTGTGTGTGTATGTATGTAAATATATATCTAGACATTTATATACATATATGTATACGAATACATGCATACATGCATGCATACATAAAAATACATCCATATTGTATACATACATATATGCATACAAACATACATATATACTTACATATTGTATGCATACATACACACAAACTTACATATTGTATGCATACATACTCACATACATACATATTGTGCTTATATATACAAATTTATATATAGTATGTATATATGTATACGTGTACATATGTAACTATATATATGTATTCATATATATACATTATATGAATACATGTATGCATACATACTCACATACATATACATATATACATACATGTACATATACATATGTATGTGTGTATATATGTATGTAACTATATATAGATACATGAATATACATATATGTATGTGAATACATGCATACATGAATGCATACATACACACACATATATATTGCATACATACATAAACACATACATATACATATGTGTATAGTATGTATGTGTATATGTGTATGAATGTAACTAATATATATATATATATATATATATATATATATATATATATATATATATATATATATATACACACATGTCCATACATATATGCATATGAATACATTCATACATCTATGCATATGTACACACATACACACATATTTTAAACATTTGTGTATGTGTACATACACACATACATACTTACTGCATACATACATACATATAAACATACATGTTTATAGTATATACGTACATATGTATATGTATATATGTATGTAACTATACATGTATACATGTATATACATATATGCATATGATTACATGCATACATGTATGCATACATACACACACATACTTATTACATACATAAATACACATACATATGTATATAGTATGTATGTATATATGTCTAGGTGTACATATGTAACTATATATCTATACATGCATAAACATATATGTATATGAATACATGCATACATGTATGCATACATACACACACATACTTATTGCATACATACATACATAAATACACATATGTATATGAATACATGCATACACGTATGCATACATACACACACATACTTATTGCATACATACATACATAAATACACATACATATGTATATAGTATGTATGTATATATGTCTATGTGTACATATGTAACTATATATCTATACATGCATAAACATATATGTATATGAATACATGCATACATGTATGCATACATACACATACATACTTTTTGCATACATACATACATACATACATGCACACATACACACACAAACATATATATATATATATATGCATACATACACATATGTATATAGGATGTATGTATGTATATATGTATATGTATATATGTAATTATATATGTATACATGTATACACATATACATACATACATAAATACACATACACATGTATATAGTATATATGTATATGTGTATATATGTATGTAATTATATATGTATACATGTATACACATATACATACATACATACATAAATACACATACACATGTATATAGTATATATGTATATGTGTATATATGTATGTAATTATATATGTATACATGTATACATATATACATACATACATACATACATACACAAATACACATACATATGTATATAGTATGTATGTATATATGTATATGTGTATATATGTATGTAATTATATATGTATACACATATACATACATACATACACAAATACATATGTATATGTGTATATATGTAACTATATGTATACATGCATAAACATATATGTACATGAATAAATGCATGCATGTATGCATACATACACACATACTTATTGCATACATACATATTTATATAGTACATATGTATATATGTATGTAACTATATATGTATTCATGTATATACATACTTCTATATGAATACATGTATGCACACATACACATACATACATACTTTTTGCATACATACATACATACTGACATACACATACATATGTATATAGTATGTATGTATGTATGTATATATTTATATGTGTATATATGTATGTAACTACATATGTATGTGAATACTTATTGCATACATACAATTGTAATTCTGATTTTACTGGTACATATTTAACCTTCAGGATTATATGTATCATCTCTATATTATGCGTATATGACCATTAATTGCTGTTTATATCAAGGTTCTATCTCCGACTTACCGTTCCCGATTCTGGTTCTGCGTCCATTCTCGCGTCCGCACCGCAGATCGACACAAACGCGACTGAATGATTTTCACGCAGTGCTCGCCTTTCATAGCCGCCGCGACTGTGACGTCACAGCCGCCGGAACGCCCCGCCCACGTCTCGTCACCATGGTAACAGGTGCGGCGATGTAAACAGTCCAGCAGCGTCAGGTTTCTTACTGTAAATGAATGATTTCCCGGACAGTATCAGCCGCTGGATCTGCGCCTCTTTAACACTAAAGGCCATTAAAGCTGTTAAAGCTCGTCTGGACTGGGTCCTTCTACAGAAACGCCCAGCGCTCAGAGACACATTACCCTGAACAGCCCAGTAGGGTTAGGGCTATTTATTCATTTATTCATGTTTAAATTAACTTATTCAGATTTTTAAATAAAGCAGTGACTTATTTTAACAGTTACACCTTCTTGAGCCGCTAATTTAGCCATATTGGTTCTTCAATTATCTAGAACTCCAAGCACCACGGAGGAGCTCGTCCCCACAGTCATGCATAAAGGGAGACGCCGTATTTTCAAGATTAAAAACACATTTTTCTCAAATTTTAACTGCAATAATCTGAACGTTACTATGGAAATTAGAAATTAAATCACATTAAAGAAATTAAATGACAAATAAACATTATAAAACGTAATAAAAGTTCCCCAGGAGTCGTGTCACTGGCATCATCGCGTAACAGAAAGTCTCTTATTTTGAAATAAAAGTCACACCGATGACGTCACTCGACTTCCTTTTCCCTGTTTTCTGAAGATCCATGAAGAAAAGCTCATGGTGAGTCCACTGTGTGTTTCAGTTCTCAGAGATTTTCTCATTAAGCTCATGATCTCATATGAAGCTCTCAGCTGATGTCACTGGTGTGACCGACTTTACTCTGAGGTAAAAGTGAAAAATCGGAAGATAAATGGATTAAATTCCATGTTTTAGTGGATGTTCCAGGATGGACCATGATGTGGTTTGATGTTCTGTAGCAGCCGTTTAGTAAAATGCGTTTTTCATTAAAAACGTCACCGGTGTTACTTTTCTTATGTGTAACACCGATGACGATCGGTAACACCGGTGACCCCTATGGACAGACAGAAAAGTAGAGTGACCCTACTTCAAGCTTTCTGCAGTTATGTGAGTCTCCCTAGCAAATTTATTTATGTATGTGTGCCACCCAAAAAAGTGTGGTCACTATTCTGTTTCCTTTATTATTATTATTATTATTATTATTATTATTGTTGTTGTTGTTGTTGTTGTTGTTCTTAGTTACCTTTAGTTAAATCTGCCATATTAATCTTATCAATGCTCGTCAATTCTAAGCTTGTTAATAGAATTGCAGGTATCCCTGCTAATCCCTGATGCTGCCAGTAGGGGGCGGAGCAGCGCTGGCTGTGCTGTGATTATCTACAGTAGTCTGTAAATTTCCTTTCAGACTAGCCAGGCGTTCGTTAAAGCGAGTGGCGTCTTCTGTCTCATCTTTTCTCATCCCTCCTGACCCAGTTAGTCCAGCGTCCGGGAGCAGATATCAGCACGTTTGTGTCAGCTTGTGTGCGCTGAGTCGAGGCTTAGTAGGTTCCAGAAATGCAGACGGACAGATCCTGAGTTGTGATATGCCGGATGCACTTTTTAGTCGCTTGTGTTTTAGCTGAGCTTCTGGGTGAACTCCATGAAGAAACCTGTGTTTGGGAGAGGTTATCATTTTATTTTGGCCGTGTGAATGAGTGACATAATGTGTTTACATGTCCGAGACGTTCTAAGAGGTTTGATAGCGCCAGTTATTAGCACGTTGAGTTCAGAGCACCCCAGTTAATGAGTGAGCCTCGTCTGTATCTCAGTCTGTGGTACATAATATGTGATGTTATAGACTAAATATACAACCCCAATTCCAGTGAAGTTGGGATGTTGTGTAAAACATAAATAAAAACAGAATACAATGATTAGCAAATCCTTTTCAACCTATATTCAATTGAACACACTACAAAGACAAGATATTTAATGTTCAAACAGATAAACTTTATTGTTTTTTGCAAATATTCACTCATTTTGAATTTGATGCCTGCAACACGTTCCAAAGAAGTTGGGACAGGGCTTGTTTACCACTGTGTTACATCACCTTTCCTTTTAACAACACTCAATAAGCGTTTCGCAACTGAGGACACTAATTGTTGAAGCTTTGTAGATGGAATTCTTTCCCATTCTTGCTTGATGTACAACTTCAGCTGCTCAACAGTCCGGGGTCTCCATTGTCGTATTTTGTTCTTCATAATGTGCCACACATTTTCAATGGGAGACGGGTCTGGACTGCAGGCAGGCCAGTCTAGTACCCGCACTCTTTTACTACGAAGCCATGCTGTTGTAACACATGCAGAATGTGGCTTGGCACTGTCTGGCTGAAATAAGCAGGACGTCCCTGAAAAAGACGTTGCTTGGATGGCAGCAGATGTTGCTCCAAAACCTGTATGTACCTTCCAGCATTAATGGTGCCTTCACAGATGTATCAGTTACCCAAGCCATGGGCACTAACACAACCCCACACCATCAGAGATGCTGGCTTTTGAACTTTGCGCTGAAAACAATCCTGACAGTCCTTTTCCTCTTTGGCATGAAGTAGATCAAATTAAATGATAATATAAACAAGGAAGGACAATGAAGCTTTGTGTACATAGTGAAAATAATCTGAATAATCAATAATAATAAAATAAACGGAATATTCTCTCCACTGCTGCAGAGCTGCTGCGGCTCCAGAGCAGAAATAGATTTTTAGGTAAAATAATATAATACTTTAAAATCATTAACACACAGTTTTCACAATAAATGGTCTTAAACGCTGGATTTAATGTGTAACTGCTAATTCACCAACCTGACCAACTTCTTGGTCTCGGCCGCAGTTACTGTCACTGGCCACTAGGCATTTTTGCCCTAAGCTGTTAGTTAATTTGCTGCATGAAGGGACAGTCCTGTGTTGTGCTTTGTGAAGGGACAGTCCTGTGTTGTGCTTTGTGAAGGGACAGTCCTGTGTTGTGCTTTGTGAAGGAGGACTGTGCCATGAATGTGTGCCTGGCTGCTATGCAGGGTCATATGCATGCCGGCCTCCAGGTCATCCAAAGTGCTGCATGTGGAAAGCCAGTTGTCGAATAAACTGCTGCTACTGTGCTGCGTTAAAAGAACTCTACCCATGTCCAGTGTCCCTCCTTCCCCAAAAGACACAAAACACACAACAAAGAGGAAAAGTGCCACTGAGGGTGGACTGAGTGTGCGATTGGTGGCGCGCACGTGACACAAAGGTTACATTAAAATTTCGGTTGCGACCTCTGAGCTAAGCCTACTAGTTAGGGGTGATCAGCGCGTGACCGTTTGCTCGACCTGTCCACGGCTCAGTTAGGATCACCACCAACCCGGTGACCAACTGCGTTCTGTGGTTCAGATGTTGCATGGATCGTCTGAAGTCTGTAGTGAAATTATAGTGAAAATGATCATTATGGCTATACAAAAAATTGTAGGTGCTACAGCTGTTAGCTCCATTTAATAAAACTTTAGCGGCCGCAGCCACTAGCTACAAAAATCTCTCGTTACCTACACAAAGTAGCACACTCCCCCATCCCTGCTAGCAGACTCAGCCGTTGGCTTCCTTCATTTATTGAGAAATGGAAAGCTGAACAACTGGCAGCAACTAAGAAGGTTGATTGACGTTTAACTGTTTCTCCTTCAATAGACGAGAACCAAACGCAAGGTTCAGTGCAGCTATATGACCTAACCCTACATCAATGATGACTCACTATTTTGAATAAACATGTTGAATAAATGTTCTAGTTCGTTTGATTCATACGGCATAAGTTAGTACTGCTGGACTGGACTTAAAGACTCATCAGTCATGGTTCCCTGTGAGATGGGTGTGAGTAACTAACCTTTGGATGAATTTCAGTGAGCATGCAGCTTCTCTTTGATGCTGAAGATTTAAGCTATATGTAGAAAACACAAAGGCAGGTCTGGTTAAGAAAGTTGGTTGTGTGGCCTTACAGATGGTGTGTCCCTCATGATCTGACCATCCAACGTTCAGTAGAGGTGTTTTCTCACCTGAAAAACAAATGAAGAGTTAACACCCAGCAGCAAGGATAGTGCCATTTTGCTGAAATACAAAATTGGCCCTTTTCTATGCAGATTCTTTATAATCATAGTGAGCAGCAGCAGCTGAGCAGCTGCCAGGCTGGTGATTATCTACTTCACATCAGCTGCAGTGGTGGAAAACTAGAATACATTGATTTAATTGTTTAGTTTAGACAGAATAACAACAGCGTGCACCACACACATGCATCTGTCCCACACTGAAGGACCGGTATCATCACCGAACAGATTCCTTGCTTTCCCCTCTTCAAAGCTATGAAACGATCCTGTGTTGCACAGCAGGGAAAGGCAGGCTTAAGGGAAAATGCACTGCTAAGACAGCCTTCAGTCTTGCCAGCATTCAACAGCTAATTGCTGAAGGTGCTAAAAGGACAAAAAAACATAGTCTCCTACAAAATGATAATCCAGACAGTTGGAAATGTTCCAGATGAGTTTTGTATAACCACAAGCAGAATGAAATGCCATGCTATAATGTAAAACATGAAGGTGGATGAGAATCACAATTGCCATGAGCTACTGCTACTCTAGCTTCATATCACGCAACTCCTGTAACGCATTAGTTTTACAAGTAGCTGTTTTTAAGCATAGCGTGATGATACGATAAAAAAGGGCTGCAATTTGTTTTACAGTAAAGAGCTGTATTTGTGTCTAACGGGATAATACCACTGAAAACTGTTAATTTACAACAATGTATTATTTACTTAAACATGTAGACAGTATATTTTGTACAGAAATCAGACACTGTAAATAATCACTGTCATTATTTCTTTACCTATTTTGTAACTCCAGTTTTACTGATACAGGCTGTATGTATAAGCTAGGAGGCTATAGAGAGTTAGTTTGTTAGATGGCAGCACTCCTTTAATTTCTCTTCTGTATGTTAACTTTGTTAAGCAAGGTGCTGAATTCACACTTAACTAATATTGCATATATTGGAGGTTAGGGAACCTCCAGAGCCAGCAGTACATGATTGAGGTGTCCTTGAGCAAGACACCTAACCTCCAACTGCTCCCTGCACACCGTGGATAGGGCTGCCCACCAGTCCGGGCAAGTGTGCTCACTGCCCCCTAGTGTGTGTGTTCACTAGTGTGTGTGTGGCATTTCACTGCACAGATGGGTTAGATTATGGAGGTGAAAATTCCTTGTAGTGGGAATAATAAGGGTCACTTAATCTTAATCTAAATATTCACAAATATACTGTATGTAATGTTTGGGAGCGATAAGGCAGATGCATTTGCTGAAAAAAGCAAGATTTATTCTGCAAATTTAGGGTCATGGTCAAAACAGTCCAGGTTCAGGGAGCTAACAGAGATAATGAGGGCCAGATATGATGAAAATGAACTGGATAAACAAACAACGGGGCCAGAAGATTTACATTTATGGCATTTGGCTGACGCTCTTATACAGAGCGATTTACAATTTCATCATTTTACACAGGTAGGACAAGGTGGTGTTAGGAGTCTTGCCCAAGGACTCGTATTGGTATAGTGTAGGGTGTTTGCCCAGGCGGGGGATTGAACCCCAGTCTACAGTGTAGAAGGCAAAGGTGTTAACCACTACACTATCCCAACCACACCAAGATCAAACATATTAAACAATACCTACACTTCAAACAATACATACATCCATCCAATAAATCAAACATAGACCATCCAAACACAAGGGGCAAACACAGGACTTAAATACAAACAGGGATAATGAGGGTTCACAAGACACAGATGGAAAACAGGTGGCAATGATCAGGGGCAGAGTCAGAAAACAAGGGGCCTGGACTGGGACAGAATCAAAACAAAGAAAGCACGGGGACTAGACAAAACAGGGTTCTTGCAGGTTTCAGTGAGTTAAATTTAAGACTTTTTAAAGACCTTTTAAGACCATTCTCAGTGAAATTTAAGACCAACACAACATATTACCAGAAACAATCCAATGATCCCAGAAACTCTTAAAACATTTTATTTTGATTAATTTAGTTACAGGATTACATTAATTCAATATTAAAACAGATAATCAAAATAGTAACATTCTCAACCCAAGCAACCTTACCAACACAACCCTAGCATATCTACATACAACCTCACCCTACATATGTCTGAGTTCTTCCTTTTTAGTACTAATCTCAGTTTCAAGGATTTTGACTTGGGCAAGCTTTTCTTTGTATGCCCTTCTCAGGGCATTTAACTTGGAAAGGAGCTGAGCCATCTTGGATCCAGCCTTGCCCTCAGCTTCTTCTGCAAGAGAATCTGCCTCTCTAGCAAGACAGGTGGACACGTCTTCCAAGCTTCCTTTTCTTAAGGTCCTCTAAAGAAAGGTGTCTAGGCGCTTCTCAAATGGCTGGAAGGTCAAAAATTCTTCGTTCCTTACCTCAACAGACAGGAAAGATTCAAATTGCTGGACAATGGCATCACCTACAATAAAGTGAGTGGGAAAAAAAAAAGGCAAATATGCAAATAGATACATGGCTGCAAATACTGGCACCCCAGGCTTTTTCTGCTGTTCCAATGTACAAAATGAAAAACAAAGTGTATACCAAACATTTGTAAATGCAACCAAATTCTAGAAGAAATTGTACATTTTCTGGAAAATGCATAGGGTTTCCCATATTTTTCAGCCATGACTGTAAATTACAGTCTGAGGTAAAGATACTCAATCCATCTCTTAATCTCTAAATGACTGCAATAACAAATGATAAAATGATTGAACTTATTCAATACATAAACTGCACACAGAACAGGTGCAGGACCATTAGAAGGCATGACAAAAGCAAAACATCCATGCTGCATGATGCAAAACTACTACCCTAATAGGAGAGGAGAAAAGGGTCAAATAACAGAGCAAATGTCTACAACTAAGAAGTAATGTTCTAAATAAAGTCTAATGACAAATGCTTCTGAGTGTCCTGAAAGGCACTATATAAATAAAATGTGTTATTATTATTATTACTAATACAAATCAGAGAATAGTTTAGCATGGTATTCAAACTTTGGTTCATAGCCCCTTTCAAAACTATTCCTACCAGCAGGTACACCTCCTGTCAGCTGCTTGTCCTTCAAGTCTGAACGAGAGACTTCATCTGATTCTTGCATTTGTCTGGGTCCCTAAACATGAGAGATGGGTCCAGACACTCCATCTGCCTTACTGTTGCATATTTCAAGGGGCTCTTTTCCTGTACTTTCCTTACGATGTTTAGGAGGGATTGTATGCAGGGACTCTCAAACTCAAGGATCTTTAGCTCTGCAATTTTACTGTCCTGGACAGGGGAATGTGCAATAAAAGTACATGTCAGTAGTATCAAAAAGTTAAATTTAAAAAGTACCACATGGCATAAAATCATATCATTGGGCAATCTTGTGACTTTATGCGATGAGGTCTTTAACTGCTGTGTTTGGGATTCCTCAGTAGAATCTTGCTTGCTTCATGTGATATACGTGGATCTACGCATCACTATGGGGAATCACCACCCAAAGAGCATTGCTTTAAAGGAGGTGGCAATTAAAAATATTGGTTCCATATTGGTCTGTATGCACATACAACCCTTAAAATTCCCTTACCCACCCCTTTTGAGTCCAAACCTTAAGATGTCTAAAGAATTCTTAAGAATCTGAGACATCTCAAATGCACAGAACATTCTTGCTGCACACTTTACAAATGAGGAGGGTATTTGACCAGTAAAACATCTGTCTCTTTATACATTCAGTCCAGTGTTTTCAAATTAAATTTTCATGTTTATAGTATGCTAAGCAAAATTACACTTGCTATCTGCATATTGATCATAATTAATATGGAGACCAACCTTGAGAGTTGCTTCAGCACCCAAGCCGATGTCAACCCTCTGTGGGAGAAGGAGCAAGTTCTTATCAGCCAGATCCAGTTTGGTGAGTTGAAGGGGAGTGATGTCCATAAGGACCTCTCTCTTAACAATTAACAAAAGATGAGGTATGGTCAGAGGCTTATGCACACAAGTGATATTACCCATAAATTGTAAATTATTACCTTAATCAACTCAGCCAAGTCTTTGCCCAAAAAAGGCATCACAGGTTCATCGGTCTGGTATTTTTTCATGAACGGGTGGAAGGTCCTGGCCACGGTCATGAAAAAGTGCATCTTTGCAATTATAAGGGGATCCTTTAGGGCTGCCTCAATGGTGTCAAATGATGCTGTCTTGGGGTTTGGGAGTTGTTTTTTTGAGCACAGCGTCCACATACAGCATGAGAGATGGCCAGACTGCCAGAGCCCGTTCAACAACTGGGAGATTTTCAAGCCACCTGTGTCCACAAAATGGCTTCGGAAACCGTATGGATTTTGTGACTTGTACATAGTCCTCCCTCCTTGCTGGAACATTGGGGAAGAGAGTGTGCATGGCCTTCAAAATTTTATCCACATGCCACATCGAAAATCCAGCCCTGAAGGCATTATGAAGTGTGTGGAGCCCACAGCTGCCTACAGACACCAGTTGTGCACCCCCATACTTCTCTGCATGGTCATGTTGAAGTAGGTCCATAAGCTTCCAATTAACATTGGGTCCGTCCATGGAGACTGAAACCAGCCTGCTGCGGAAAATAAGAAATAAAAAGATAGACGTACATCATCAAATTAAATAATCATACACACATTATACATTTAACAACATGTAGACTCAGCCTATCTTCAAGTATGTCTAAGGCATGGTTTGACCAAAATCCCCACACCCTGCAGCTGATAAAATTTATTAAATATTACATTTTGGTTAAATTACTGAAATAAATGAAATTATAAAATTAACTAATTACATAAAGGCTCAGAATTTTCTTTCCCCAGGCCATCTGTATCTTAAAACACACAAAACTTTTTTAACCCCCTACCTTCTTTTCTATTTATTATCCCGATGAAACCAACTTATTTTGTCTAGCCATGCTGAATATGAATTTGAATGTTAACATTGAAAACGTTGGGACACACTACCTGTTTTTACCCTATGTATATATGCCCACTAAAAGGCAATACATCAGTACAATGTAAATAAAACCATGTGCAATCCATGAAACAGAGCATGGGACAGTGGAACATGTTTCAAAACATGAAATAACCCATCTACAGGGCATAGTTGTTTTTTTGTTTGTTTTTTTTTTTTCTTACATTTTACATGATTTAACACAGTAAATATTTTTTTATTTCCTCTAGCTGGGATTTAGCATGCATTGAAACATTTCTCAATGCCATGGACAGTACATGGTTCTGAGATGTATTTGTATTGTAGCCTAATTGTACAAAATGGTTTACACATTGAAAAGAAAAAGACTGTGGAGCATAAGTAAGGATCACTTACTTTGATAAGTTTTAGTAGATCCTGTGCTGTTCCATGGCCCATGAAATGTACCACGATTGCACATATCCAATGCTCCAGAACCGAACATGAAGATCCAGCTGTTTGGATTTTGTGGTTGAATTAAAGCTTTCATCGAACATTAACACAAACGGCCCGTATCAACTCTCTCTTGATGAAGTCTGCCAAGCCAAATCTAGCTATATATGCGATTTTGTTTGGTCCACACGTAAAAATTTTCGCCATATTCGAATCAGGGAACATTGCCCGGAAGAGGCTGCTAATTTCACTACTACTGTTATATGATAGATGTTTTGTTATTGAGCGAAGAATCCAAAGCACCTCAGATTTTGATGTTTCACTGGATCCTAATGTAGCCCGAATATCATTAGCCGAAGCACTCCGGTGGAGTCCGGCAGGACTGGGCACTGACGATAGCAAAGACGGCGGGGATGAGGCACAAAACTGCGTGATGGCTTGAGTCCGCTGAAGGCTTTTCGTGGCAAGCTGGTGTTTCTCGCCCTTGGCATGAGACTCAAGCGCCTTCACACCCAAGGTCCCCAACTGAATGGTTTTCTTGCATAGTTTGCAGTGAGCTTCATATCGATTACTGGAGACCGCTTGCAACCAACTGCGAAAATCGCTGTTATCGAGCCAAGTCTCGTTGAAAACACACTTTCCCATGTTTTACTAAGCAGCCAAATGACCGAGGCAGTAGATATCCACGGCTGTCTTTCGCGGGCAGGCAGCGTGCAATGCAATCAGGGCCGTTTCCTGCCTGCGGTTATTATGGGTTTTGTAGTTTAATTAACACGTACCAACACCTGTAGCCCCGCACAAACAGAGACAACACAGAACTGACTTCCGGAAGTTCCAATTAAACTACACTTCTCTAAAATTAACTAAGGTAAAATTTTAAGACCTGACTAAATTAAATTTAAGACCTTGGATGAAATTCTGGCTGTTTTTAAGTCTTTTTAAGGCCTTAAATTTAATGTTTTGAATTTCAGACATTTTAAGACTTTTTAAGACCCCGCAGGAACCCTGAATATGCATAATAGTACTTTAATAGTATTGGATATGTACACTGTTGCAAGTGTTAACAGCCAGGGTTCCCTTTAATACATTTTCCTACTCGTTACTTCTCTATGAGAAAGCAAACAGTAGGTTTAAAGATTGAGATTTAAGTTTTATTACAGCCAATCAAAAGTACTGCAACATGCAGAATTGAACTGCTCTTGTTCTTTCAGCTCTAGAAAACTGTTTGGAGACTCTGATGTACAGAAACAATGTTTTTAAGAAAAAGTGCAGGAAAGGCACTAGATTTACACAATTACTAGCTGATTAAAAACATGTAAGGGCTCCCCAGTAAAATATCTCAGCATGTTGTTCTGTTTGTCTGATCTGCTGCAAAAAGTGCTCAGAACTACAGGTCTGCAGGAACACCTCTCAACCAACACCAGCACCATGCCCTCCCCCCACCGCTGCTCTGCTCTCTCGGCGCGCTCTCTCCCCTCCCCTGCTCGCTCTCTCTCTCTGCCCCTCCCACCTCCACCCCACTCTGGGTGAAACCCGGGCAGCGAGGCTGTAGCAGCGCTGCGCTCCGAACAGAGTTCGGCTCTTTTCGCCTGTCAGTACTAACGGCGGAAATACCCGAAGTCATACTCGATTTAATGATTGGTTGGACTCTGCAGAATCTGCCTAGCAACCAATACGCACTTTGACTTTGGTCACATTCGGGCCAATACTTTTAAAGAAATAAGACAGAAACTTCTGTCTGTGAAGTTTTATGAAATGTAATTACATAAAAACAGTCATGAACTGATTATATGAAGGAAGCGACCGCGGGGAAAAGCCCACTAATCACACAAATTTGAAGTCCAAACCAAGCTTAGATGGTCTTGCCAACCGATTTAATGGGGAAAAGGACATATGATAATGCCTCATATGAATTGGTGACAAATGTCAACAAAGTGTTTTAATTACGCAGACAGGAAAATTTGCCAGTGTAGGGCGAAACAGAAGCGTAGGGAATACGTGATGTTAACTTACAGCAGTGCGTCTAAAAATATATTTAGCGTCTAAAACGCTGTTTAATAGTCGCCAAACTCGCCGATGTAACTGAGCTGTCAGCGAAGGCTCCGAGGCTCCGAGGCTGAGCTGTCAGCGCTGCTCCTCCGCCCTGCCCTGCCCTGCCCGGCTCGGCTCCGCTAGCCTAGCCTAATTAGCAGCGTTCATTCGGGAAACGCCTAAGAACCAAATTCCATGTCCTTTCCCGAGTCTTAAGGATAAACAAACGTCTTCAAACACAAAAAAACACAAACATGGATAAATAGCGAATTCCTTACCTTTCTGTCCGTTTGGACGAAGCAGAGAAAATCACCAATTAGCCACACAGCCGTGCAGGAGGAAGCGAGGCAGGATGGGAAATGTAGTTTTCGGCGAATTCCTGTAGTACTGTTCACGGCTCAAGGGAGCAGTTTCAAAAAACTACACCGCCATTTTAAAACTTCAGAATGTGGCCTTCTCGCCCAGCTGCGTTAGCTGATTTCACTCTTCACAAACACGTTATAAAAATGCATGAATATACTCTGAAAAACTGTAGAACTATGACTGTAACTCACATTTTACGAATTATTAGCTTTACTGCTGCAAAAAAATAAGTAGTTGTACTGACCTACTGAATGCTCAACATGTTAAACCATAAAACACGATTAAGTTAACAATTCTGTTAGATTTAATAATTACTCTACATAGATTTTATGATGTAATATACATTAGGAATGTACTGTAAATGTTTATTAGACCAAAAAACTGGACATTTTGTGGGAATTCATATTACCTTCACAGCTGAATATGTTCGTTTTAAGTGCTAGGTCTGTTTACCTACTAGTGCGCATGCGCAGTGTTCCCCTCAGGACGGATTTGCATAAATTAGACTTGCATAGTGTGTTAAGCGAGCGGGCGTGGCCCCATCCCTTGCACAACCAGCTCCAGACTACAGAGGCCGCTGTGGAGCACAGCTTCACACACACACTTCGGTTCCAAACCTTCCTCCTGGGCTTAAGCTAAATCAAGCGGGAGGCACCTAGTCACACCCTCCGCTACACGTTTTAAGGGGTCTCCCTTATGGGGACCATGGTTTTTGTCCCCATAACGTTTTGCGTCCCCATTTGGATGGTGTTTAAACAGAGTTGTGTCCCCATGAAAATAGGAAAACAAGTCCACTCACTCACTCACTCACTCACTCACTCACACACATACACACACACTCACACATACACTCACTCACACACACTCTCTCACTCACTTACCCACACACATACACACACTCACTTATACACACTCTCACACACACTCTCACACACACTCACTCACACACACACACTCTCACACACACTCACACACACACAGTCTCTCACACACACTCACCCTCTCACTCACTCACACACATACACACACACTCACACATACACTCACTCACACACACTCTCTCACTCACTTACCCACACACATACACACACTCTCACACACACTCTCACACACACTCACTCACACACACACACACACACTCTACACTCTCACACACACTCACACACACTCTCACACACTCACTCACTCACACACACACACACACACTCACTCACACACACACACTCACACACACACACTCTCTCACACACACTCACCCTCTCACTCACTCACACACACACACACACACTCTCACTCGCTTACACATACACACATAAGTTACCATTGTGGAGAAACCTGTTCTTTGGACAGCGACGTTATTCTGTTTATCCAGTTCGTTACTTTCAGCTTAAATCTGAGCCTGTAAATATTCACTGTTTACACTCAGATTTCTTTCTCTGTCTTTCTTTATACTGTTTTTATTCCATGAGTTTCTTTATAGTTGTCTGAGTGATGAAAAATGAAATTCACTACAATTAAAAAAAAAACTCTGTCTCTGAGTGAAGTTTCTCTGTTTGTCCTGCATTGTAGTAAAACCAACACTGCTTTAATTCTGTCAAAGCTGATGTAAAACTGGTGTAATACTGACCTCTGCTGGCCAACAGAGGGAACCAGTTTCTGCTGTTCTCCTTCAGAGCTCGCCTGCAGAGCTGAAGGTCCAAGCAAATCGTTTTGAAAAGGATTTTCTCCAAATAGTCAAAGATGTGATCCAAGATTTGATGGTGTTGGAGTTTATCAGAGGATGAAATGATGAAAGGGTTGAAAGGGTGAAAGGGTTAAGAAGGGTGAAAGGGTTAAGAAGAACAGAAGAAAGGATGAGAGAGGACAGAAAGAATAAGAACCATCTGCAGACGTCAGGTGAACAGGTGAGCTGCCCCTCAGAGAACTGTACAGGTGGGTGTAACAGGTCAGAGAGGACTGGAGACCCATTTGCCTCTTTGAGCTCTGAAGTTCTGCTCAGTAGAAAGAGAGAGACTTTAATCTGAATGTTATTATTGTCTGATAATCAGAGATTTTATTAATGAAGGTTTACCTTATCCAGCTGTTCTCGCTGGTTCTAGAGTCCGGTACCTGAGCAGGTCAGAGTAAACAGGTTAGAACAGTGGTTCTCTGCTCCAGTCCTGGGGTCTTGAAGACCCCCAGGACACATTCACTGCTCTCAGCCTCAGCTCACCTGATTCAGCTCATCGGTTGGTCATTAAGAGCTTCGTGAGCTGGTTCAGGTGGCAGTTTACTCCACTGCTACGACTGCACTGGTTCATACTTTACTGTAATGTAGGTCATTAAAATGATGGAAATCATTAACTGGATTATCAGGCTGAGCTTAGAAAACCTGTAAAATAATCTAAATGATGTTCATCTGAGTGAACGCAGCTCAGTGCAGTCACTGGATGTGACGTTTGCTGGATGGAGACTAAAAGCTCAACAGTGACTCTGCTAAGCTCCCTGTTTCTGACTGATGTAGGACTGAATGTGATCAATGCAGTTTCATTAAAGTGTGTTAAGTGGTCTAAAGTAGACCTGCTCTGGAGAAGCAGTAGGTCTCTGTTTGAGGCTTCACAGCTCACATCCACAGGGAGCTTTTACATGACCAGATCTGCTGGCTGGTCCAGACGTCCGTTCCTCCCTGCGGTCATTTAAAAAGTCACTGAATTTACTTTGTTTTCCCACCAGGTTATTTACTGTGAGGTGAGGACAGAAAAAGAAGGACAGAGCAGTGAAATGAAGACAAGCTGCCGTCTGAATGAACTTCTTTATTCCTGCTCTGAGTTCTTATATGGGTCATTACTGTCCGTCAGGAATGATGTCCAGTCCTGGAGGTCTCTGTCGTACATGGTTCAGTCTCCTCTCCGCTCTGAGTCTCCGACTGAACTCCTGAATGACCTGATCATGGATGTGTTGGGCAGAGAGAACATGAACCTGAATTAGTGCACGTTCACCTTCAGTTCATCCACACATTCACACATCTCTGCAGTTTCCCTTTTCTTTTCATTATGTTACTTTATTTTAAACCTGAGATTTTAAGTCTTCCTGAGTTTAAACGACTTCTTCATGAATGTAAACATGTTATGACGTCCACGATGTCCATATTCCTGCATTTCTGCAGGTCTTCTCCTTTATTAGCAGGTCAGATGAAGGACGCTGGATGACTGACAGGTCAGTAAAATGTGTTTGTGAATGGCCAAACTGCCTCGATGTTTCTCTCACTGGACGCTGCTTGTGTTTCAGTCTTTACTGCAGATGATCAGGATCTGCTGTGGAGGTCAGTCACAGATTCAGCTCCGTCACTCTGACTCTGTACAGCCCCTCAGGTTTGATGCTATTGACCTATGGGATCTTGTTACCATTCAGATTGGATGTTTTAGATGGTGCATGACAGTCTCAGCATTTTGATGCATGTAAGATGGCTTTAGGTTCTGCATTGATGATTGGGCTGAAAAGATGAAGAGCAGAAATCACAGTTGAAGATGGTTTTTAGATGATTTTCATGTGCTTGCTGAGTTTAACTTGTGCCCAGGGTCCTATCAAGACCATGACTGATCCCTGATTATACAGTATAGTTCAAACAGTTTGCACTGTTTACTGTATTTAAAGACTATATTTCATATAGAAAACTGTGGAAATGTTTACTATAAATGTTATTATAAACACATGGGAAATATTTACCCTGTTCATTATGGTTTTACATCTTCTTCCATTCTTTAATTTATTGTTTAATGTATTAATTATTAAAATATCAGTCTAATAATAACATAAGTGGTAAAATATTCCTGCTTTATCAATTTTGTGTTCATGATGAAATGATTGTTACATTTTTAGTAGGAATGTTTGACTTTACTGTACAAATGCTGGACTTTTCCAATATCAAATCTAATAGTTATATATTATGTTATTGTACACACACATATATATATATATATATATATATATATATATATATATATATATATATATATATATATATATATAAAGAGAAATAGTACATAATAAAGGAATGAAAACATCTTACCTCAAAAACAGTAACTTTACAGGAAAAGAAAAAAAAAAATACTTTGAATGTAAGTCAATGGAACCAGACGTTTTTGAGTCATATTGGGCCATTTCTTTTGGTCTGTTCTTTATTAAATGTACAGACAATGTAAAGGACAACACTGAGCATAATGGATAAGAAGGAAGACGACTGTACTCCGGTTCCAAGCAGCTCACCCAAGATCACTTAGACACGTCATGGTCCAAAACAATTCCACAATATTCTGTGTGGCTTCTGTTATATCAGCCTTGTGGACGAGTATAAAGACATTGTAGAGTAAAACGTACGTCTTTCAGTCCATACAGTTTTCTGTCAGACCTAAATTCATCTGATGAGACACAAACATAAACAGACACACTTTACCCAGAAATGAGGAAATAATAACACTCTGTCTGAATCAAACACACAGTATGTGAGGCTGATGTACAGGAACCATCACACTGTTCACAGGCCACAACAGAAGCATCAGCCTTTCATGGTAAAGTTAACTTTTTCAAAACTATTCACACCCTTTTCTGCAGAGACGGGCAGCCGGTTACTGTTCACTCATTTGGCCAGAAGATGTCAGTCTAACATCGATTTACAGGCTACAAGGTCGAAGACAGGATCAAATAAGAAAGCAGTGCTTTAAATAAACTGATCAAAAATACAAACACGACACGTTTACTGAAAAGATTTGACTAAAACTCCACAGAAATGATGGACCCCGACACAAAATTACCATTAAAGTGTCTGCAGCAGTGAGACTCACAGAAAAATAAACTGGACTCCAAGTATAAGAGAGCACTGGAAACCAAGTGCTCTCTTATAAAGTCTACACACACTTAATAATGACACAGAAACAATGGCATTAAATCAACACACAGGAAGAAAGTGAGGGTCTGTGTAAAAAGACCAGAGAAGTAAGACTGAGATAAGTTTAGAATCCTTCACTGGTCCCACTGTAGGGACGTTTACAGAGCTACAGCAGCAAAGGCTCAGCAAAGCCCTCAAAGACGATCAACAGAGAATTAACAAGGTATTGACTTTATAAATCACTTAACAACAAGAGAGACTTAACAAGGTATTGATTTTATTAATCACTTAACAACAAGAGAGAATTAACCTCTTAACCTCCCAAGCTTACTGCACGCTAAGGCTTATTACTCAGTAAAAACCCTGACTACAGTAAAAACTAGCTGTTTTTGGGCTATACAAGTATGTAGTTAAAATTTGGGCCTGCCGGTGGGCCGTGACCATTAAAGGAGTTAAAGAGCCCATATGAGGGAAACTGAAGTCTTCCTCACTTTTTTGAATTTAGAGCTTGCACATAGCATATCGCTGTGGTCAGAACACAACTTTGTATCCCTAAAATGGTAACTTTACAGGAGAAGGAAAAAACATACTTTACTTTTAATGTAACTCAATGGAACCAGAGTTTTTACCAAGTCATTTTTGGGCCGTTTCTTTTAGTCCATTCATCACAAAATTTACACACAATCTGAAGGACCACAGGCATTTTGAAATTATGTCAAAAACTAAAAACCAATAAAAATGGAGATGTAAGGTTTTGTTCTGACAACAGGGATATAACAATGTACATATATAAAAGCTCACATATATCCACCTATTCTTCCTAAAGCAGATTAGCCCTGCCCACTCACATTGAAGTTATAAGGAGTGTTTCAGCCCAGGCTGCTTTCTGAACAAGGCACAGTACAGAACAGCCAATCAAAGCAAAGCTCATGTACATATGTCACTCTTATAAGCACAGTAACAGAAACAACCTGTTTATTTTGAGAGCAGAAGTATCGTTTGTTCACTGTCTTGTCTGAGTCAAGGAGCGCCTGCTTACTTGATAAGTTATAATTTTCGGTCTCGTTAAAGCAGTCCAGAGCCGCTCGTAGCTTGCAGCGCTCCCTAGTGAAGTGAAACTATTATTACAAGCTCATATCATAACAATAACAGAACCCTTTTCAAAAGGGTGCTATATAGAACCATATACAACACATTCACTGTCAATCTGAGGAGCCATTTCAAAGTACAAAGAACCTTTCAATCATGCAAAGCATTCTTTGAGTGGTTCTACATAGAACTGTTGTCTTTAGGAAAGAAAAGAACCATCGTTTTTAAATGTGTAACACAGGCATTATACAATATAGTACATATTTCTCAGTGGTGGACAGTAACTATGTAAATATAATTGGTTTCTGTACTTAAGTAGTTTTGAAAAACTTTTGGTAAAGTCTATTCAACATAAATGACGAACTAACCTAGCTTTGTGTAAATTGACCACAATTTAGAAATATGTAGATGTTACAATGTGACTGAAACCCAGACGCTCACGGATGAATGGTTAAACGATTTATTTGTCTAGTTCGCAGCCAAGGAAACAAAAAAGGGGCAAAACACAAAGTAGTCAAAGTAAAGTCCAAAAGTCTGATAACAAATCCACACAACCAGCAAAAGTACCAAAAGGGAAAGGCAACAGACGTAGTCAAAAACACGGTGAGACAAGCGATAGCAAGAAGAATGCGCTCAGTAAGTTTCAGAGAAAACAATACCTCGCACTGACTGATTGTCAGGGCCAGGCTTAAATGCTCAGCTCTAATGAGGCACAGGTGACATTCATCAAAAGTCTGGGGATTGTGAGCGCAGATAGAGTCCAGACTCACATGATCTCCCAGGGTGTTCTGGCAGTTGGAGTTCACTCGACGAGCTGAATGCGTGACAGTAGACATATGCAGTCGTGACTGATGCGGCTTTTTACTGAATTTATACAAACACTTTCCTTTTATAGTAAATTAGTTTGGGCTGGTTTATGTTTATGAACAGAGACCTACAGATCAACATAGTAAAGGAGCTCATCTGTGATCCTGAGTTTAAAGCCAGTTTTTATTAAACTTGTAACTAAGTTGCATTAAGTTAATTAATCTTTTAGTACTTTTACTTTTGATACTTAAGTACATTTGAAGACAAATACTTTTGTATTTTTACTCAAGTGGAGGTCTAAAGGGAGGAACTTCTACTTTTACTGGAGTAATATTTTACCTTATCTCTACTTTAACTCAAGTACATGATTTGTGTACTTCGTCCAACACTGATATTTCTAGATTTGCCTCCCAACAATAAAGATTTTTTTTTATTCCTGCACTTCTGTCATGATAGGATGACCTTAGCATTTAACATGTTTACGTTCTGCCCATATATTACTCAAAGCATCATGTGGCGTAGGAATGCGGTGGATTAAAAGATGTTGCAACGTTGTTTTTGATACATAAACACACACGAATGTGAGGGAGAAAAATAATGGTCATGAAAAATGCAGGGAATGGGAGCTTTAAAGGCTTTGTAGCACCTCCGGTATCAGATGTTCAGTAAAAAGATGATGAAAGGAGCATGTCCTAACCCAGATGCTGCTGGTGAGTAAGCAGACACGCCCTCCTCCCCTGCACTTCCGCACATTTCTCTCCACCAGCACTTTACTCTCCAGCTTCATTCGTGTCGACTGCCCAGAGTCCACGGACACACATCCAGACTGAAGGTGAGGAAACAGATCCACAGAGAAAGGTGAGGCCACAGATTGTCTCATATACACAGAATATACATGTAAGAAAGTTGTTTAGAATAAAGTTGGGACTGTGTTACATTTACATGCAAAGCATATCTGAAACATTGTGCTGAAACATTGTGCCAGAGAATATTAACAACCCAAACTCAGTTAGTGGTCTTAACACCAGAAGTAAAGGGCTCATATTTAAATAAAAAAGTTTGACACGACAATTTAGGTAATACAAGCTTGATAAGTGTAGATTTAAAACATGTTTATTCAGGCTTCCACATGCATGCTTTATTTTGTGTTGCTCTTTGTCCAGATTAAGAACCTAATCCAGGTCTAAATGGCATTTTAATGATGAAACTGCATTCATTTTAGTTATATTTAGTTCAAGGCTAGTCTAAATGTCCATGAAGAGGCTCTGTGTTCTGCACTACTAAACAAAAAAGTGCCCAAAGGGATGCCTTAGAAGAAAATGGCGAGAGTGAAGAGAGAGAATTCTTCACAGTGGTGGTGATAGGAACCAGACGTCCACCTGTAAAAGCTCCCTCACAGAAAGTGCCTACATGCAATTGTATTAAATGCACTGCCTGATGTATGAGACACTGTTTTATGATAGTTTGGTGAAGATTTTGTGATAAAATATATTTTAACATGGCGTTAAAAGGGCATTGTGAGGCCTGAAAGTCCCCACTATTTTCCACATTCCACAAAATTCTGTGGAATGCCCCTTTAAAACTAGTTTTAAACTACATTGCAATGTAAGTTGCGTTTCACCATTACAAATGCCATCAGGCCACATCTGGACCCTAAAGCAATACAAAATAAACTGTGCATATGCCAACCTAAATGCTTTCTCGCAATATTTTGTTTTTTATTTTATTTTCATTTATGTAAATCGACTAATCAAATATTTTGCTTCTTAAATGAACAGTGCTATACAAATGAAGATTCCTCTGAAATCCCATTTCACTGTATATACTTCTTTCCTGGTGCTGTTCAGCAATCTGTGACCCCTTTAAAACAAACTCAGTAAACATAAAGGCCTGTAAAACATCAAAACACACCCATGCAACAACTCCAGCTGTTAAAAAGTGGTGCAACAGTGTAATTGACTTTATTATTGAGCTTCTCTTCATTCTGTTCTAGTGCTCTTCTGTGCGGCTCCTCCTGTCTGAGGTGTTTGTGCTGCATTCCAGGCCCCGTGTTGAAACATGTCTCTGTACAGCTTCGGATTGGAGCCTCTGTCCTGTCATGCCTGGAACAAAGACCGAACGCGTAAGTGCCGAGCAGCTAACCTGCCACTCTTCCTCATCAGCTGCCTGCAGCTCCATTTTCTCCTGATGGCTGTCCATTACATTCACTCTGAGTGAAATCAGATCACACTCAGGATCACAGTTACGCTGCGTTCATCTCAGACGTGAACACTCAGCGCTCTCACTCCACAATGCTCTCAGACGTTTATCCACTTTAGCATTAATGTGCAGGCGAGCGAGTTAAAGGGCCCCGGTTCCCCACCAAGGTCCACTTTGTGTGACGTTTGTTTGCTTTTATATATCAAAAAACAACCATAATTCACTTTTACATCACCTCTCTATCACTTAGAACTAAAGAATGTTTTGGTTACTATGCACTCTTAGAAAAGATGGTTCGTCAAGGGTTCTTTAGTAGAGAAACAGGTTCTAAATAGAGCTATGAACACTTAGACAACCTTGCCAGATTTAAACGTTCTTTGCACGGCGAAAGAGAATGTGCTGTAGATGGTTCCATATAGAACGACTTTGAAAAGGGTTCCAAATAGCACTCAAAGGGTTCTTCACTTGTCACAAGTCTGACATTGAAACAATAGAAGAACTCTTTTGAGTGCTATTTAGAACCCTTTTTAAAAAGCTTCTGTACAGAACCATCTACAGCACATTCTGAAGAACCCTATCATGATGCAAAGAATGCTTCAATCATGCAATTGGTTCTTTGAGTGTTCATGGTTCTATATAGAACCATTTTGAAAAGGGTTCTATATAGCACCAAAATGGGTTCTCCCGCTGCTTACAATGTCAAGCTTGTGTCTTAGAAAAGATGGTTCTTCAGGGGTTCTTTAGTAAAGAAAATGGTTCTACATAGAACACTTAGACAACCATGTACATGACTAAAGGGTTCTTTGCATGGTGGTAGGGTTCTTCAGATTGATGGAGAATGTGTTATAGATGGTTCCACATAAAACCACTTTTAAAAGGGGTTCAAAATAGGACCCAAAGGGTTCTTCAACTGTTACAAGCTTGATGTTGTAACAATGGAAGCACCCTTTTGGGTGCAATATAGAACCCTATTCGAAAGCTTCTATATAGAACCATCTACAACATGTTCTGAAGAACCCTATCATGATGCAAAGAACACTTTAGTCTTTGAGTGTTCATGGCTCTATATAGTACAATTTTGAAAAGGGTTCTATTTAGCACCCAAATGGGCTCTTGTATTGTTTACAATGTCAAGCTAGTATACACTCTTAGTATACACTCTTGGTTCTTCAGGGCTTCTGTAGTACAGAAAATGGTTCTATGTAGAACCAAAAAAACCTTTTGCATGGTTAAACAGTTCTTTACATCACAAAATAATTCTATATAGAACCATTTTCTTTGCTAAAGAACCCTTGAAGAACCATCTTTTTTATAAGTGTACAACAGCAGAACCATTTTCGGTGCCATATAGAACCATATACAGCACATTCTCCATCAATCTGAAGAAACATTTTGCCATGCAAAGAAAGATTTAATCATGCAAATGAGTTTTTTGAACATGCATTGTTCTATACAGAGCCATTTTCTTTGCTAAAGAACCCTTGAAGAACCATCTATTTTAAATGTGTGGCTTTAAGACTTGTATGTAAATTACCTGTGTTCGGATTGGCTGGCTCTTACAAAAAGCAGTCCAGGCTGAATATTCAGTAGGATTGGGTGGGGCTATACTGCTGTAGGTTGAATAGGTAGACTTATGTAAATGTGTTGGAGTTGCACTTAATAATCCAATAACCAGAAAATCACCAATTTTGTCAGTAATCTGATCAACACATTTACATGCACTTGTTTAATCAGATAATGGGGAAACTCTGGGTTTACATTAGTCAGACAGTAATCGGATTTCTGCTTTACAACCAGCCAATAAACTCACAGAAGAAGACATGATGTAAACATAAAGTAAAACTCAAACTTCATGCTGTTTTTAAAAAAATAAAAAAACAGGTAATTTTACCTGAAAATATGAACAAACATCATCTAGAAGATGAAGAATATTTAAATCCTTAATTTCATCCAGCATGTATTTGATTTCAGTGTTGCTCCAAAGGGGTCTCTCGGCAAAGTTGCTCACTTATTTTCGGTACCACTGTCTGTTTTCGCACATGCTCAGACTGAGAAATCGGAAAGAAATCAGAGCAAGAGTTCACATGCACTGAGGAATCTGATTACTGAGCTAAAATCCGGCCTCTTTATCGAATTCCTTAATCAGATTTCTAGACCTTACTCTGTTCCAAATAATCAGAGTGTGGTGTTTACATGATCACTTGAGTTATCAGAAAACTTTTATTAAAAAAGAAAGAAAGAAAATTTGGTTGTACATCATAAGGGCCCTTCAATGCATTAGCATTATTTTAAAAATCCATGTCTGACCACCTCAAAACACATGTGCAAACTCATAGGGTTATTTAGGCCTCTTGCAAGTCTTGCAATTTCTGCTATAAGAGCTTCTAAATTTTCTGCATTTCAGAAATCGCTGTCAGCCCCAACAGCAGCACAGTGAACATTTACCAGAAGAAAGGAAAAGAATGGACTAAAATCCACGAGCTGAAGGAGCACAGTGGACGAATCACAGGTAAAGCAGCAGGAAGTCATTAGTCATTAACTCACTGATATCACAGGAATGAGCCATAAAACAAACAGCAAAGGGTGGAAGACTGAAAACACTGTGTTAGCAGCAGTGCAGCTTTGGAAATGTGCTCTCTACTTTTTTTGCTCTGTGCAGTAAAACTGTGTACAGTGCTAATGCTAAAGCTGTACTGTGTAATGCAGAGTATTAAATCAGCTCAAAGCCAACACCCAACAGCCAACAGCCTTTCATCTGAAAATAGTCTACAAATCTGTACAATAGCCTGAAAAAAGTCATTTTATTCAGTAACTATTCAGCAACGACAATTATTCAGCGTACACTATGAATTATTCAATATCTATTATAAATTATTCAGTATCTACTATGAATTATTTAACATTTACTATTAATTATTATGAGGACTGAGGAACAGACCCTAATTAGAGTTTAAAGGGTTGAACTATGAATTAATAATTTATTTCTGTACGCAGGTATTGATTGGGCTCCGGAGTCGAACCGTATTGTGACATGTGCCTCAGATAGAAACGCATATGTCTGGATGCTCAAGGACGGTGTGTGGAAGCCCACTCTGGTTCTGGTTCGCATTAACAGGGCTGCAACCTGCGTTAAGTGGTCGCCTCAGGAGAACAAGTTTGCGCTCGGAAGTGGCGCAAAACTAATCTCAGTGTGTTACTTTGAAAAGGAGAATGACTGGTGAGAATCCAACTTCAAAAAAACAGCAGTTTACCGCCGCCCATTCAGCCTACAGCAGTTTAGCTCCACCCATTCAGACAACAGAAGTTCAGCCCCACCCATTCGGCCTACAACAGTTTAGCTCCACCATTCAGCCTACTGAAGTTTAACTCCACCATTCAGCCTACAGCAGTTTAGCTCCACCATTCAGCCTACTGAAGTTTAACTCCACCATTCAGCCTACAGTAGTTTAACTCCACCATTCAGCCTACAGTAGTTTAACCCCACCATTCAGCCTACAGTAGTTTAGCTCCACCATTCAGCCTACTGAAGTTTAACTCCACCATTCAGCCTACTGAAGTTTAACTCCACCATTCAGCCTATGGCAGTTCAGCTCCACCATTCAGCCTACAGTAGTTTAGCTCCACCATTCACTCTACAGCAGTTTAGCTCCACCCATTCAGCCTATAGCAGTTTAGCTCCACCCATTCAGCCTACAGCAATTTAGCTCCACCATTCAGCCTAGAGTAGTTTAGCTCCACCATTCAGCCTACAGCAGTTTAGCTCCACCCATTCAGCCTACAGCAGTTAGGCTCCACCCATTCAGCCTACTGCAGTTTAGCTGTTGAAGTGAGGGTGTTCAGGGGTCTTTACGCTCTGCAGTGTGTGTTCTCATTGCTAAGCTCTGTATGAACACTGTAGACACTTAAAAGTCATGTCAGCTTGAAATTTTAAGTCAACCTTTTGCATATTTTCTCTTCAAATATCAAAACTATTTAAGATTTCAAGCTGACCTGACTCTCATTGAACCGAGTGGTGTGAGTTACAGTGACAATCTGCACCGTCACTGCACTCCAGTGTTTGTGTTCAGTCTGTCTGAGCTCCTCTGTGAATCGGACCGGTGTCTCTTGTGCAGGTGGCTCAGTAAGCACATCAAGAAAGGCATCTGCTCCACGGTGCTCAGCCTGGACTGGCACCCCAACAACATCTTACTGGCTGCCGGCTCTGCTGACTTACACTGCAGGTTACAATACTCTCACTGTTTTCATTTGTTTGTTATATTTCTCGCAGTTTAAACTATATAAATCACATTTTGAAATCCCAGCAAGCGGTATATCCATATGTGACCATTTTGAATATAACTAGTTTTCTAAAGGTAAGACAGCTGACATATAACAGAAGACACATTTTTATTTCTCTAATAGAAGCAGTTTTAATTATAAGATAGTATTAATGTTTCTCCCAGCAATGTACATCATGAACAGAAAAGAAAATTCATAAAAATAAAAGTGGCCTATAATTAACATACATAATATCATATGGTGACATTTCATTTTCATATCATTTTTATTTTGTAGTATTGGAAACATGTATTATTATTATTGGTAGTAGTAGTAGTAGTAGTAGCAGTAGTAGTAGCAGTAGTAGTAGTAGTAGCAGTAGTAGTAGCAGTAGTAGTAGCAGTAGTAGTATAACAGGTATATGAAGAATTGCATATGAAATGGGCTAGGATTAATACTCATATATTAAGACTTTGCTTTTATTTTTATAACTATTTAGTCATAACTATATAGTTAGTTCTTACAAAATTATATTTACAAACATTCCCTAAGTGACATCCTGCTTGATCACCTCTAATCATAATTTTCTTAATAGAAAAAGTTGTCTTGCTAAAGATGCTAGAAGTCCCCAACATACTTATGATGCCGCCTAGTGTCCATAAAAACAGTTCAACCTTAGACAGTGAGAAATGTCTCTGGATCCAGTGGTAACATCTCATCCAGGAACAGGCTGAATAAGCCAGATAATGGAAGCTGTTCTTTTATTCTAGCGTAATAAAACATTTCTGTTGTGTACACTTTAAACACACCTGATTCACAGACACATCTAAAAAGTGTCTGTGAATCAGAGGCTGACTCATCTGTATCTCATAGCTTCACTTGTTAACAGTTCAGTTCAGCATCACACATCATGGATATTTGGCTCTACTGATAACCTGAGCTGTGTTTGTAAACCTTGCAGGGTTTTCTCTGCATATATAAAGGAGATTGAGGATAAGCCGGGCCCAACGCCATGGGGTGCTAAGATGCCTTTTGGAGAAGTGCTACTGGAGCATAAAGATTGCGGAGGATGGGTGCACAGCGTCGCTTTCTCTCCGTCTGGAGACAGTCTGGCCTGGGTCAGCCACAACAGCGCCATCAGTGTAGCTGATGCCACCCAGGGGAAAGAGTAAGAGTCAGCTTTACGGAGATTATACATTAATTATATTATACGTTAAATATTTACTAAAATAATTATTGAGCCACTAAAGTGACTTTTCAATAAGATGTGGCCATAAATTAATATATTGAGACCACAAATTAACACACTGAAGCTGCAAATTACTTCATTAAGGCCATGTGTTACTATATTGATGCCACTAATTCATGTATTGAGGTTTCTAATGAACATATTAAGGCCACAAATTACTATATTGAGGCTTCAAATTGATATATTGAGGCCACAATTTATTTTATCAAGGCTTTATATTAATATATTAATGCCATAAATTACTATGTTGAGGCCACAATTGATTGTATTGAGGTTATAAATATATTAACGCCACAAATATATTGATGCCACAAATTTATTACATATTAATTAAAGTCATGAGTTAACTTTCTCATAATTAAATTAAATTAATTAAAAATAATCACCAGGCTGCCTCAGAGACTCAGTTAGTTACTCAGTTTGGCTATTAAAATCCAATTTTCCTCAAAATTTACTTGATCAGCCTTGACATTTTTTGGCTTCTTTAGCTTTGCTCTAGACCTACTAGGCTAATGTCGCTAGTATTATTAGTCCTCTGATTACTACTGCAATAAATCACTCCCTCCAAATTGGTCAAGTTCCTATTGCTCTAAAAACTGCTATAATTAAACCACAGCTAAAAAAAACTCTCCCTCAACTCTGATGTCATTGGAAACTACAGGCAAATCTCAAACCTCCCTTTCCTCTCCAAGGTCTTGGAGAAAACAGTTGCAGCCTGTCTTGTGGATCATCTCAGGTATAATGATCTTTTTGAGAAGTTCCAATCAGGTTTCTGCTCTGCCCACAGCACTGAAACTGCTCTGATCAGAGTTACAAATGACCTATTATGACCTCGTTTAGTTATGGCTGTGATGGCTCTGATGCGTGGATCCCGACTATATGGACATATAATCGTGCTCGCCGGCATGACACTAAAGCCATCCGTGGAGTAAATCATGGCCATCTCCATCCACTTTCACAACTGGTTGAACCTTCTCTTCCCAGCCGTTGCTGCTTTAACCTTGCCCATCTTAACGCACAATCCATAACCAATAAAGCCTCGTTAATCAATGACCTCATCACCCAGAAGGATATGTTTATTCTTTCGGAAACCTGGCAACAACCTGGTGACTACCTACATTTAAACATGATGACGCCCTCAGGCTACAGCTATCTCTCAAAACCCCAACTAAAAGGGAGAGGAGGTGGTCTGGCTGTGGTTCCGGTTTAATTGTCAAAGAACTTTCCCTATTCAGTACTACAACCTTTGAATATATTGGCTTGAAGGTTGTTTCCTCCTCACCTTTACTGTTCCTGTTAGTTTATCGCCCTCCCAAACCTGCTGCTAACTTCTTGTCTGAACTTAATGAACTCTTCATAATCATCTCATCTCTTTGCTCTGCCATAATTGTGCTTGGTGACTTCAATATCCATGTTGATACTGAATGCTCTTTCACATCTGAGTTCATTTCAGTTTTAGAGTGTTTTAACTTGATGCAGCATGTTGATTTTCCAACTCACACTCATGGGTATCTTTGTTGGTCTCCCTGTAAAGTCTATCCAAAAGTTACAGTACATTCAGAACTCTGCAGCTAGAGTGCTCACCCACACTAAGCATTCAGCTCATATCACCCCCGTTCTCTCTCAGCTACACTGGCTACTGGTCCTGTCCCATATAAAGTTTAAAATCTTACTTCTCACTTTTAAAGCTTTGCATAATCTTGCTCCCCCCTACCTCAGAGAACTGCTGATCTCTTACACTCCCTCTCGCTCTCTCAGATCTTCTAGCAATAACTTACTTGCTATTCCACGCACCAGACTTTCCACCTTGGGAGGGAGGCTCTGTTGCATCATTGGCATCAAAGACAATGCATTGGACTGGTTTAAATCATATCTAATGGACAGAACAGAATTTGTTGAGCTTGGGAAAGCCAGATCTCAGACTCACTCAGTGACCTGTGGAGTTCCTCAGGGATCGGTCCTTGGCCCCATCCTTTTTATTTTGTATTTATTGCCATTATGGCAATGTTATCAGACGCTATGGAATTTTTTTCATTGCTATGCTGATGACCTACAACTTTACCTGAAAGTTGGCTCTTCACCATCATTACTGTCATCAACTTCTCAGTCAACAACCCCTCTCACACAACTTACTGACTGCTTGGAGGAAATAAAAGTGTGGTTGGCTCATAATTTTCTTCAGCTGAACAGTGCAAATACTGAGGTAATTATGGTTGGAACCCAACAACAGATTCGGCTATCCCATGTTTCCAGAATTACACTCTTTGGACAAGACATTTCTTTATCCTCTACAGTCAACAACCTGGGTGTTAAACTGGATTCACAACTCACCTTTGATAGTCATATTAAATATATTTGTAAGACTGCCTACCACCATCTCAGAAATATTGCCAAGTTGCGTCCTATCCTCAGTCTGTTTGATGCTGAAAGACTGGTCCAAGCTTTTGTGTCCTCAAGACTGGACTACTGTAATGCTCTTCTCTTGGGGCTCCCTAGTAAGAGTATTCAGAGATTACAGTATGTTCAAAACAGTGCTGCCAGGGTCCTGATGAAGGTACGCAAAAATGAGCACATTACACCTGTTCGTCAGTCTCTTCACTGGCTCCCTGTGACTAAGAGTACAAGGTTCTCCTCCTTACACACAAATGTGTTCATGGCCAAGCTCCCTCTTACTTAAATGAACTGCTAATACATAAATCCAATGTATTATTATTATTATTATTATTATTATTATTATTATCATTATTATATACATGCTCTGGCTTGCAGTTAGCAAATCGCATGGTGCTAACTACATGACTAAAACACACAAGCTGTGAGGAGGTGTTCTGTATCTCTAATCAACGTCTTTAGGTGGTTTATAGGTAACAGTACATGCAGTGTCAGAAACCACATAAGCATGATGCTAATTGGTGGGTATGAACTTCCATTACTTGTTAGCAACATTAGCCTTGTAGCTCTTGTGCTAAAAGATGCAGAACCAGACATGTCTTCTCTGATCAACTACATTTGGGGGGAAAGTGAAATAACACATTTAAAAAAAAATCTGCATAATTCAGTCACTGAGACAATGATTTACAGTGGTGGTGACGGGAACCAGGGGTCGCCATGACTACAACACAAATACAATCATTTTATTTTCTATCCAGAACCACCAGAGAACCTAAACAAGTCTGCTGAGTTTATATGGAATGTCGATGATGGAAAACAGTGGAAAATCTGAAATAATAAGTTTTCTTTGGGGACTATTTTGCCTCACAGTGCCCTGCATGTTAGGTATCCCTCCACCATGAATGGAGTTTAAGGCCAAAATCTTCTCAAAACTATCACAACACAGTATCTCAGTCATCAGGCAGTGAATTCATAATCATTTCATGTAGGAACTTTCTGTGAGGGAGATTTAGAGGTGGACGGCTGGTTCCTATCAACACCACTGTCAACAGTTCTGACTCGGTCAGTTTCTCTAGAAAGGAGAGTTTCACACCAAACCTCTCTGAATGACTCTGTTTACATCTTAACCAGTTAACTGGAATTCCACTTTAACTCAATGGCCACTGTCTGATTGAGAGTATAATGAATTGTAGGGTTACCCAGCTGACTACAGACCATCTGCCCCTCCTGAGTGTGTTCTACGGCAGCGAGACGGAGATTGTGGCTGCGGTAAGAAAGTATTTTAATCAGCTTCAATCTTGCTGCCCACATCACACACAGCGAGATCTCAGAGCACAGTGAAGGCTCTCTGCCTGTTTGGCTAATCAGTCTGGATTTCTCTATTTTTCTCTGGAAAAATGCTTCTGTTATTGCTGGCAATACCTGTTAATGCTGCATTCACTTATTTGTCATGGAAAAATGTTGTTCTGCGCCTCACAAGCCACACAAACGTTACACTAATGACATGAGGAGAGCTTTATCAGTGGAGAGTGTTTATTTAAGGTGGAGAAAGGCAGCAGGCGCTCTGCACTCTTTTCTTTGTGTTGTATAAAACTGGCTCCTCAAAAAATCAACATTTGGTTATTCCAATCCTGTGGTAGATAGTAAACGTTGGGACGTGGCATTTAATATGTTTTAATGTTTTAATGTTCGCAGTTCCTTCCACCAAATTATAACTCCTTAACAAGCAGCTTGTTGCTATGTCAGAGTAACGAGCTCCGACATTCGCTGCACAGTTTGTTCTCCAGCTCCTTACACTAAATTCCCAAACTGTCGTTACCACTGAGCAGTTTTTCAGTTGACAGCTGTGACAGAAGAATAGCTAAACAACCTGGAATCAGCCAGAATTTAACCCAGTACCATTCGCCAATTGTGAAGTCTGATCTTCAGAAATCAGACTGAGCCATAAAACTGCTGCAATATCAAGTTCAGCTCAGTTTTTAAATTTTTTGCCATATCATTATTAATGTTGTTTTGTTCCAGCCAGTCTGTAAAGCATCTTACAGCCCGTTTAGTTTGGAGAATGTTATTGGGTTCATTTCTGGCTGATTCCAGGTTGTTGAACTGTTCTTCTGTCACAGCTGTCGACTGAAAAGCTGCTCAGTGGTGATGACCGTTTGAGAATTTAGTGTAGTCTAATCTTCAGAGTCTGACCAAATCGGCTGTCGGTCAAATGTTCTCTTAAAAGTGTCCGTTTTCTGTTTGTGGCAAAGTAAGAAGTAAAAGCGTTCAAATGGCTTGAGCGTCTCCTACAGCTGTCAAAGTTGTTGCTTAGCAACGATGTCTCAGTGGAGTGATAGTGTTTGTGAAAAAAGCTGTGATGTTATGGTGAAATAACAATACAGTTAGAACACTTCTCAACCAATCAGCTCGCATGGCCAGAACTAATTGCACTAACTGTTCTATAACTTTACTTTAGTCTGTCTACTGTCATCAGGTGAACTGTTCAATGTGTGGAAAACTTATGACTGATTTTTTTTCTCAAGCTGACGGTGGTTCTCTTTGTAAATCTCAGGGTCACGACTGCTGTCCCTACCAGTTCTCCTATAAGGGGCCTGGAAAGCTGGAGTTTGTGAAGAAGTTAGGCCTCACCAAGCAGACTTCCAAGAACAGCATGTCGGCCATGCAGCACTTCCGTAACCTGGACAAAAAGGCCACCACGGACGAGGACGACAACGAGCTGAACACCCTGCACCAGAACAGCATCACGTAAAGACTTTTATTGTTCAGTGCAATTTTGCTGCCTTTTAACTGTAGTTGTTTTTGAGTTTAATCTTCCTGTTAAACATTTTGTAAGTTTGTTTATAAAGTGCTGTGCTTACTTATTATTATTAGTAGTAGTAGTAGTAGCATCAGATATAGGATCCTGAAAGAACTACAAATTTTATCATCCGATACATTTTTTGTCATTTTCTGAAATAACATCATTCAAAACACACTAAAACACACTCCCCAGTCTATACAGTCCATAAATGTATTTTAATTCATTGTGATGTCATTTACATTAACTTACCTGTGGGCAGGGTTACAGCAGTTTAACCCGCCCACTCCAGATTAAGTTATAAGTGTTTCAGTTGAATTATGGCTGTTTTTGATACACAAATGGATCTTGGGAGGAAAAATTTAAATACAGGAAAAATGCAGGATGTGACTTATAAATAAAATAGTTCTTCAGACTGATGGAGAATGTGGTGCATGTGGTTCTATATAGGACCAAAAGGTGTTCTGCTATTGTTATGATACCAAGTAAAAGAACATGTTGTTGCTAAATAGAGTGTTCATGGTTCTATATAGAACCACTGTCTTTACTAGGGAACCCTTGAAGCACCTCTTATTTTAAGTGTGTACATTAACAAAAGGGTTGTTTCAAGAAGGAAAACAGAAACTAATGACAGTTTTTGAAATACCTGTAGGTGAGTTAGACCAATCAGAGGCAACCAAACCTCCATGTGTTGTGACATCACAACCACAACTTATTGGTAGTTTGGCTCATTACATTCAGGGGTCAAGCCTCGAGGCAAAAAGATGGATATTCTGGTGTTCTTGGCCAAAATAAATCAGGCCTAAATCTCAATTTATAGAAGAAATCGCAATTTTAATGGCAGGTGTAATATTAGTCAGAAAAATCATAATTAGATATTTTCCTCAAATCGTTCAGCCCTACTAGCCAGCCAAGCTAACCCTGACCTCACTGGACTGTGAACATCTGTTGTCTTATCAGCTTCTGCCAGTGATTTTCCATCACAGATATTCCGTCCCCGTTCACCCCGCCAGCGTGTCCTGGGTCTCCTCCCGGGTGGACTTGCCTGTGACACCTCCCGAGGGAGGCGTTCAGGAGGCATCCTAACCAGATGCCCAAAACACCTCAGCTGGCTCCTCTCGACGTGAAGAAGTAGCGGCTCTACTCCAAGTACCTCCCGGATGACCGAACTTCTCACCCTATCTCTAAGGGAGAGTCCAGCCACCCTGCGGAGGAAACTCATTTCAGCCGCGTGTATTCACAATCTCGTTCTTTCGATCATTACCCAAAGCTCATGACCATAGGTGAGGGTGGGAACGTAGATCGACCAGTAAATCGAGAGCCTTGCCTTATGGCTCAGCTCTTTCTTTACCACAACAGACCGGTAAAGAGCCCGCATCACTGCTGACCCAGCACCAATCCGCCTGTCAAGACTAGGAAAGTAGTTGGGATTTAAATACAGTCTTTGCAAAAAGGTTCTATATAGTAACAGTAAAGGGTTGTTTGGCTTGTAACAATAGTGGAACCCTTTTTGTCACCATGTAGAACCATCTACAACACATTCTCCATCAATCTGGAGGACACTTTCACAATGCAAAGAACCCTTTAATCACGCAGCAAGTTCTTTGAGCATTCATAGTTTTATATAGAAACATTTACTTTGCTAAGAAAACTTTGAAGAAAAGTTTGTATTTGTACCTTTTTATAACCGAATGTATTAAAACAGAACACTAAAATAAAAGCCTGGAGGCGAGATGGGGTGTGTGGAGTCAGTACAGCTTAGAACATATTATTTCAGTGGATTATGGTTGAGTTATGTTCCCTGACTAAAGGTACTGAGATGAACGTTTTAGGGGTTCACCCCAGTGACAAGAGGAGAACTGACCCTGTGAAAGTTTAGCACCTTTATTTCTCAGAGTGTACTTTGCTACTGAAAAAACTAAAAGTATTTTTTTCAAGAAGAGGTTCTCACATTGGGTGGGCGGTTTGGGGTGGGGTCAGTGGGGGGATTAAGGCATCGCTCAGATCAGTCCAAATGTCCTGAAGGGTCAGGTCTCATGTAGACGCACTAAGAGCTGTTGTGCTGTTGTTTTGTTTGAACTGCAGTCAGCTGCGCATTGTGGAGGGACAGAAGGCCAACGTGGACAAGTTCAGTAGTGTAGGCCTGGATGGTGCCTTGGTCATGTGGGATTTCAAGGTAATGCCATTTTAAGGTTGAAGCCTGTGAATTTATAATATTTAACAATATAAAACTGGAGCTATATTGCAACACGTCACTTCACTGTAATGCAACTTGCTTTTTCTGCACCAAACGCTGACAGAATGACTCTGTAATTTCTCTGTGTTCTCCTCCACAGCCCTGAAACCACCCTGCAGCGCTGTAAAAGCACAAACGGTCACGGCCCAGCCATGTCCGCCCAAAAACCACACCAAAGATTTCACCGCATTATTCTTCCACTGTGTTTTTCAGCCCAGCTGAGGTCAACGATGCATTGCTTTTAAGGAAAAGTGTTAGGCTCAAATTATTTCTGTAATCACCCAGAATATAGGTATTATTCTGTAGTAAATATTATGGTAAAATATTTGCATATATGTGTCACAAACCGGCTGCAAAGCAATCATGTGAGACTGACACAAGGAGGACATACATGAAACAAACTTTCATTACTCATATATTTTCTTTTCCTCTGTTTAAGATTTTTTACACATTTCTTAGAGATTTAAAACAGTCGTCTTGTTTAATGCAAATAAAAATATTAAAATCTTTTTAAAACCGTGTTTCTTTTTCTTTTCACTGCATTCTCTGTGTGCAAAATCAGTTTGTTTACACAAAACTGAAATCCAATACGTGTCCAGCTACAGACCACGCCCACGCGTACCCATTTCCGCAGCAACAGCCAATCAGAGCGCACTTGTGCGTTCTGCAAACCAATCATGCTACTCGGACGCGGCACTGATGTGACGCGACGGCTGACACCAGCGCGTCAGTTGTTTTTCCGCACCCGTATTCCGTCATGCCCCGCCACTCTGCGCGCTGATTGGCCAGTAGTTCTCACAAAAGGACCATGTTCCTTTTTAAATAAATTATATTATAGTATTAGAAAAGCAAAGAAACTGTTTTAAAAGTTACCCTTGTTGGTTTTGGGGTAAAGAAGCAGCATGGAATCTATATTAACTTACTTTAGAGATTTGTGTTGTCGGATCTAATATATAATAATGAAAAAATACGAACTTTTCATAATAAGCAATGACAATAATATATACGTACAATATAACGCGAAATATATGTTCCCCCTCTCTCTATCTGATTAGTAGAAAACTATGACAGCAACTAACAACGGATATATGTTCTTTTTTTGCTTTTTGTGCCATAAATCGTATCTATATTAGGTTTCGCATACACTTCAAACCTAAAATGACTCTAGATTACCCTTATATTTGCTTTATTTATTATATGATTAATTATAGATTAGCGGCAGTGGAGGGCGGACCATTTCTGAACATTTGAGGGCCCTAAGCAGCATCCTACTAACCCCCCCCCCTACCATCCTACTAACCCCTACTAACCCCTACTAACCCCCCCCCCCCCCCCCACACACACACACACACACAACCAAAGCCAATTATTTTTTATGAAATATAGAGAAAAAAGTGTAATAACTGTGATGTTAAACATAATAAGACAATAATTAACTATATTTAAATGATCCTTACGCTACTAAAATGGCTAATGAGACATTTAATATTATCTGTCAATATTGTGATATATTTATAAACGCTTAAAATAGATAAATAAATAAACAAATATTTCACACTCCCAGGCCCCCTTGCGGTGAACCGGCCTCGATGGAGGGTTACAAACTACTGATCCAATGACCCCCTGGCATTTCAGACAGCTATAGCTCCACCCCTCCTGCACTCGGATTGGCTATTAGCTCATACATCACAAGCGGTCACAAAGCACTGAGGGGCGGGGCTTGTCGGAATGCGGGTGTGAAAAAACAACGCTATCAGCTGGTTTTGTTTTTGCTCCGTTTGGATTCATTTCTCTCGCCGGTACGCGGACCAGTGTACTTAAACTCGCTAAAATAAGACATTAAAACACACAAAAAGGACACCGTAACTGTCTGGACGCGCCTTGTCTGGAATTCAGGACCTTATTTGGCTGTTTTTCCTCTCTCCTTCCCTGCAGCGCACTGTCGGTTCGCCTGCGGTCCTCCAGAGAGCTGCAGCCGATCCCGGGCCTCCGATCCAGGGCGGAGGGAGGGGAGGAGGTCGCTGGGCTGGATGGAGGGGGAAGACGCGGCTGGTGGGGCTCGCAGGCCCGGGCTGGGCTGCGCCTCCTTCAACCAGGACTCCACGTAAGCGCGAACTAACGCGAGCCCGTTGCATCATATCTCCGGTTAACCGCTGGACAGACTGAGGACAGACAGCAGTGTGTGCAGCAATGTAGAGCAGGCAGGCGGTTATGGATGCAGTCGGTCGGTGAGACTGAAGCGATTTCAACACTGTATCGAACAATCGATACAGTTTCAAATTCAATTCTGTATCGATGACACACATTTTAATTGCACTTTCGGGGTTGAGATATGATGCACTAATACAATTTGGTGTGATAATTTATGGGAGACGGTTCATGTTTTTTTACTTTATAAGAGGTTTTTGAGAGACACTTTGTGCTTTTTTATGTTTTATATAAGCTTTTAATATTTTCTATGAGATACTTCAGGTTGTTATATAATTTTAGGAGAAGTTTATGACACAGACCAGCTTTTTGTGTTATATGTTAAGGTTTATATTAAGTACTTCAGGTTGTATCTCCATCTTTGTTGTTCAGTTTTTCACAGAATTTGAAAATGCCTGTTGTCTTTTACATTGTGTGTAAATTTCATGAAGAATGGACCAACAGAAGTGGCCAAAATATACATGGAAAAACATCTGGTTCCATTGACATTACATTAAAAGTATTTTAAATATTTATTTAATATATATATATTTTTAAATATTTTTTCCTTTTTTTGTAAAGTTAATATTTTGGAGATACAACGATTTGTTCCAGCAACAACGACATATATTTTTTATGATGAGTTGTACGAGACAGTCCAGCTTTTTGTATCATATATGAGGTTTTATCTGAGATACTTCAGGTTTTTCTATATATTTTTATAGTAAGTTATATGAGACAGATCAGCTTTTTGTATTTTTGAATGCGGCTTTATATGAGATAGTTCATGTTATTGTGTTTTGTCTGCTACTTAATACAAAAAGGTTCAAGTTTGTGTGTTGTTTATAACGTCTTATATGAGACGCTTCAGCTTTTTGTATTTTAGGTGAGTCACTTCATGTTTGTATACCTTCTTAGTGGTTTTCTGTGAGATCAGGTTTCTTGTATTCTGTTTGTGGTTTAATATGACATGGCTCATGTTTTTTGGATTTTACATGATGTTTTTTGCGAGGTGGTTCATGTTTTTGTACTGTTGGCTCAGTTGCGCTGTTCTGTCACTATTTTCCACAACAATGTGCTCGATTGCGGTCTGTTGTAATAACACATTCGGCTAAACTGGTGCTAAAGTAATGCAGTGCATAACTAGAGCTCAGTAGACTCAAGACATTATAACACTAAAGTATTGGAAATTAAAAATTTAAAATCTGAAAATCGTTGTGGCTCTAATGTGTGGTGTTGTACTTAATACAGGTCTGGCTCACTTCATGCTTAAGGTGCTAGAAAGGCGCTGCAGTCAGGGCAGTTTGTCTGTCTTTACTGTAATACTGTAAAATACAAGACACATAATGTTAAATATCATCATGTTTAGTGCATCTCGTTTCAGTTCATGTTTTCAAGTAATGTGTTACAATCTTATTGATCGTTTTGCAAGATATTGACAGGGTGACCCACATATATGTGTGTGTGTGTGTGTGTGTGTGTGTGTGTGTGTGTGTGTGTGTGTTTTCTTTCTGCTTTTCACGGCTGTGGTTCTCCACATTGGGAGAAATGAGGGTCAAGCTGAGATGATGTGCACAGAAAAAGTGATGCAGCTGGAAAGTTGCTGGAATTAGAGTCCAGCATACACTGTGGTGGATATAAAGATAGTGAAGCAGTGCTGTGTTCTGGTCCCTCACGTGGTTCCAAATGAAGAATGCTGTCCGTGTAGCCCATCCAAAGCGCTGTCCTGTAATTACTGAAACATTTCAGGCAGTTATGGGTGTAAGAATGCTGTCTGCCTGTGAATGAGAAGGATGCTGCTTCAGCAGTGCAGGGCAGTCAGTGATTAGCTGGAATGGACCGTTAAAAGGCCCCATATCCTACTTTTTTCTTGTGGTTTATTTTTTATTCCTTTTTATAACATTTTTTTGATGTTATATACCAAAACAGTCATTATACATTGCAATATGGCTACTGTCCAACCTTTACCCTTTTGAATTAAACTACAAACAAAACTGGTTTTGTTTCTGTACCTTTAAGACTGACATATGAAAATTAGCTCTATTCTCTATTCTGGCTTTGTCAACCAGCAAGCATTATGGGTTAAACACTCTTATAAGTTTAGTGTGAATGGGTGGGGCTGAATTGATGTAAATATGTATATATAAATTAGTTTTTTTGGTGACATCACAAACAGTTCATTCTGTTTTTATTACTGTGTCTCTAAGACACTTACATGTATTCTGATTGGCTCCCCTGCATTGTCCCTCATAAAGGCAGTGCTTATAGTTTCACCATGAGTGGGCAGGGCTAAACTGCTGCAGATATGTTTAGGTAAATGTGTTGGTCTTTGTGACATCACAAAAGCATTTATTTTGAAACAGGCCTTTTTTCTGCTAGTTATCCTATATGGACAGTATGTCCATTTATAACCTAGTATATTTAAAACCTAAACAGCGTTTACGTACTTTAATATAGGCCCTTAGACTGATTAAGGAAAGTGCTGCACAGGGCCTGACATGAACAGCCATGTCCAGAGGCGTAAAACGTCTGTAGAGCAGATGTGGCTTTCACCATGTTCACTTGTTTAACCCTTTAACACTTGCAGATCAGCCACCGGATCCAGGTGTCTATTCCTTACTGCAGAAAGATTATAATATCTCTGTTACTTTGCATTGTTTTGCATGTAGTAACTGAATAATAGGCCTTAGGATGGACATACAAAGGAGCTTAAGAGTTAATACAGTAACCTCTACATAACATTATGATTGTTTCTATGCTCATTGTCCATTTTATCAGCTCCACTTACTATATAGGTGCCCTTCGTAGTTCTACAGTTACAGACTGTAGTGCATCTGTTTCTCTGCACAGTTTATTAGCCCCCTTTTATCCTGTTCTTCAGTGGTCAGAACCCCCATGGATCATGGTGGATCATTCTTAGCACTGGAGTAACACTGACATAGTGGTGGTGTGTTAGTGTGTTTTGTGCTGGTACGAGTGGATCAGACACAGCAGTGCTGCTGGAGGTTTTAAACACTGTGTCCACTCACTGTCCACTCTATGAAACACTCCTACCTTGTCAGTCCACCTTGTAGATGTAAAGTCAGAGATGATTGATCATCTGCTGCTGCACAGTTTGTGTTGGTCTTTCTCTAGTCCTTCATCAGTGGGCACAGAATGCTGCCTACAGGACGCTGTTGGCTGTATATTTTTGGTTGGTGGACTATTCTCAGTCCAGCAGTGAGACTGAGGTGTTTAAAAACTCCAACGACACTGCTGTGTCTGATCCACTCAGACCAGCACAGCACACACTAAAACAACACCACCATGTCAGTGTTACTGCAGTGCTGAGAATGATCCACCACCGAAATAGTACCTGCTCTGTAAAAGGGAGCTAACAAAGTATCAGAGAAACAGATGGACTACAGTCTGTAACTGTAGAGCTACAAAGTGCAACTATATTGTAAGTGGAGCTGATAGAATGGACAATGAGCGTAGAAACAAGGAGGTGCTCATAGTGTTTTGCCTGATCGGTGTGTATCAGGTTCCGTTTTGCTGTTTTTTGACAGACCTTATTTTCCCATAGGACGGTTCACATTTTTCATAGCTGAAAAGTGAGGCCTTAACTGGCTTAGTTCAAATTTAAGCCCAAGACAAGACAAACCTGAAGGCAGGAAGTGAAACTAGCTGTATTACATGCTTGGCAGAGCATCAGCACAGATGATACTCAAATTTCAACTGCAATCTAGTGAACACAACAATTCATAAGGTCATGTTAATTTGTCCAGTTATTTATGGGCCCTTACAGTGAGGAGCTATATTAAAAAATTTAAGTTGAAAATTTGCACTTGAACCTGATTTTTGGTGCCATTTGTACTATTTGTATAATTTTATAATTTTACAATGATAGTTACAGTATAATTATTATAGATTAATAAAGACATGTATGTAGAGGTTTATGAGCTACTGGATTCATGCTTCACTGCAACATGCAATGCAGTTTAATTTAGGTTTAAAAAATGTAGCATATTCCAATGACAATTCAATAACAAGTGATATGAAGCTGTAATTAATAATAATAAATGCAGTTATTACTTATAGGTGCACTTGTACAGTTGGTACAGTTGAATGCAATCATCCATGATATGTTTGGTGTCTGAAGTTTGCCTCTGTAGTTTTAGCACTGGAGGCTAATGTACCTAATTAATGGAAGATAAGAGGTGCCAATTAGCTTTTGCCTCAAAGTACGTGCAGATGTTCAGTATCTCTACCAGACTTGATTATGTTGTTTCTGACACTCTGTAACTCTATGTTATTATTTATAAACATGCACTAAAGTAATTTAACATAGCTAAAAACAGTAGCAACCACCTGGAAGACTCTTTTTTTTTTTCTCTGTATTTTCAAGCTGCACCTGCTGGAAATAAGTCTCTTTTACACATAAACAATATACTGAAAACCATTAGTATGGAAAAAAAAAAAAAAAATCATGTTATTGTTTTCTCCTCAGGTCATTGGCTGTGGGCACTAAAACTGGATACAGGCTGTTCTCGGTGACCACAGTGGACCGATTAGAGTGCATTCATGAGAGTGGTGAGTGGAGATGTTTATCGTTTTGAAATCAGTAATAATAACCAGTTTGGCAAAGCTATCACACAAGCATTAGAAGTCCATTAATTAGCATAGTATGTATAATGTAGTATGCGGTTTGGAACGCAGCCACAGTCTACACTCAACACAAACACCTGACAGTTAATCTAGAGATACGGTGCAGAACACAGTGGTAATTCATGACTCTGGGTTTTCTGGAGTTGACTCCAACTCTCGACTCTTGCTGCTGGAGTCAAAGGAGCTGACTCTGACTCCCTAATTCTGACCAGTACAGTAGAGGTCTGCACATGCCTGATTATTAGTTCAGCTGCCCATTTGAACCACTAATCTTATCCACTTGCATCTGCAAAATCTAGTGTGATTCCTGCCCACCCGTAAAACCTAGCTCCATTTTTGCTCACACCCACCCACTTCAACCACACGCTGTGCCCACCTGCACCCACCCACTTCAACTACACGCCATGCCCACCTGCACCCGCCCACTTCAACCACACACCGTGCCCACTTGCACCCGTCCACTTCAACCACATGCCGTGCCCAACCACACACCGTGCCCACCCACACCTGCTCACTTCAACCACATGCCGTGCCCACCTGCACCTGCCCACTTCAACCACATGCCGTGCCCACCTGCACCAGCCCACTTCAACCACACGCCATGCCCACCCCCACCTGCCCACTTCAATGGCATGCCCACCCGCACCTGCCCACTTAAACCACATGCCATGCCCACCTGCACAAGCCCATTTCAACCACATGCCACGCCCACTTTTACCAAATGCCATGCCCATCTGCACCAGCCCACCTCAACCACATGCAATGTCCACCCGTGTGGACATTGACGTTTTGTTGATTTTGTGAAAATAAATTTACGCAACCTCTACAGAGAACACAAATATGGCATTTTTCTGCAAATTTTGGTGTGCAATTGTGGAATTGAATTTCTATTTCCTGTTTGCTGAGTTTAATGTATTGGCAATAAAGCCAATATTAAATGTGCCGTAACTTTTGCACAGGCCACATTTTATGTTTTTTTTTTTTTCGTCCAGTATGTTAAATTCAGCAAATGTACAGTAGATGTGTATTAAAATTTGCAGACTCTCACAATGTCTCACTAATCATCATGAAATTTGACCCAAAACTTCATTTGATTTTCATATGACTGTCTGTAAATGACCTCTGTTCTGAAAGCAGCCCTGAAACTTTATCGAGGATAGGCGGAGCTTTAGGCTGAATGGATGGAGCCATGCCCACCTGCACCAGCCCACTTCAACCACATGCCATGCCCACCTGCACCTGCCGTTAATGTGTTTGGTGATATGACTGATGTAGAATTCTGGTGTAACTGCTGTCCCATAGACTGTTGTTGGGGAAGGAGAGTCAGAGCACACATTACGGTGCAGTGCATGCTGGGAACTGTAGTGTAGCACATTGTGAAACAGGTAATAATAATAATAGAAAATTAAAATACCTTTGTGGGCCATATAGGATTGTGTTGTGGGCCTCGTCTGGCCCGCTCTATATTTGTTACTTGGGCTCTACAGCATAAGTTTTGTTTGAGATTACTATAGTGTTTTTCTCTGCAGCTCATTTGTTGCCTGTTGGTTTCAGTAACTGTCCAAGTCCACACCACCCAGCCCCCACGCACAAGTCCATAACCTGTTTACCCACAATGACCGCGGTGCTTCAGAATGAATCCCACCCGATTCATTTTGACCTGCGGGTGAGCCCACCTTGCGCAGATCTCTGCAGTGCTGGTGATGAATGGACACAGCAGAGTTTAAACTATTCCAAATATAGATTACCCAGTTTTTATATTAGCTAAAGTTTACAGTGACATGATTAAAATTCATAGATTACACCGAGTAGCATCAGGTTAACAAATGAGAACATTTGTTTCACATAACCAGGAGAACCTTGGAGTGAGAAAATGACCGTAATCATAATTCTTTGAAAGGAAATATTTTAACATTCTCAATTCTTTGAACCTGGTTTTCATTCTGCAGCTTTTGTAAGTCATCTAGTTCCTCATTTTGCGAGGCTGCAGTTGACTTCGTATTTGCCATCTCATTCAGCTTTTCCTTTCTACCTTAAATGATGCAGCATTTACCTCAATGGCACAAAGGTTCCAGAATGGAACTGCAGCACCATTTAAGGTGGTTCAGAAATTTTGACTCCAAACAGTCTGATTCTCAGAGTCATTGGCCTAGAGCGGGGGTGTCAAACTCAAGCACTAAAGGGGCCGTATTAAAAAAATCTCAACAAATCTGTGGGCCAGAAAAAGATGTTGTTATTTCATTTTTAATTAATGCTGAGCTGTAACCCAAACTGGCCACTGTTTATTCAAAATATGAAAAAAAACATCAGCAGTAAAATACAGGCACTTGTAATCGACTTTGAAATACTAAATGAATATTTGAGATATTATAAATGTAAACGTCTCCAGGAGCTCAGTCTTTTTAACCTACCTGTTTGCTTGAATCAGACACCTGCCATCTTTTCTTTACTGCAGGTTCATTAATACCTGGGCTCAGTTTCTGAGCTGCTGAGCTGACGGTCAGTGTTTGTTGGTTGAACTGCAATTGAAATGCAGTTAGTATGTTTAGTGATATGATGTGTGGAATTGTGTAGAATTGTGTAGACCTGAGATGTAACCGCTGTTCCATAGACTGTTGTTGGGGTAGAAGACTCAGAGCACATTACATTGTGGTGCATGCTGGGGGCTGTAGTGCAGCACATTGTGAAACAGGCTAATATTAACAGAAAATTAAATGCTTTCATGGGCTAGAGAGGATTGTGTCCTCGTGTTTGACTCATGGGGCCTAGAGTCACCCCCGACTCAAACACGCCTTTGAGTTAAGAATCGATTCTTTTGGATTTGACTTTCCTCACTAGAGCACTCTGCCTTCGGACATGAGGCTAATGTGGCTAACAAGTAATAGAAGCTTATACTCTATCAGTTAGCATGGTGCTAACAGTGTAGACTTGCTTCTGTGGTTTCTGACACTGTTATGTACAAAAATACAGACAGAACTTAGTCTTCCAAGTGGCTTTTACTGTTTTTAGCTATGCTAACATGCTTTAGTCCATGTTTATGGACAACAGTGAGTCACACAGACAGAGTCAGAAACCACATAATCAATTTGTTGGAGTTACTGAACAGCTGCACACATTTTGAGGCCTTTAGTCATGCAGTTAGCACCATGCGAAATGGTGTTAGCAATAGCTTTCATTATTTGGTAGCTACATTAGTTTCATAGCTCCAGCACTAAAACAATAGCACACATCAGACCCCAAGTATCTCTTGCATGTTCTACTACATTTTGGGAAAATGAGGAGTTTGACTTTTAGCTGGGCTGTCGGGTTAGTTTAATTAGCTTTTTAGCATGGTGGAGTGAAGTTACTGTGGTTGTTGAAGTGACGTGCTCCGTCAAGGGATGAATGTTATTGGGAAAATATCTAATTGTGATTTTTTTCAGACTGTGACTTAAATTGCAATTATTGTTTATAAATTAAAGTCCAAGCCTGTTTTTTTTTTTTTTTTGTTTTTTGTTTTTTGGCTAAATCTACGTTTCCTGGCTTGAGGTTTGGACACTGAATGTGAGCCAGACTGCCAGTTAGTTGTGGTTGTGATGTCACAGCTCATGGATTGGTCTAACTCGTCTACAGGCGGCTCACAAGCCCCATGTTATCAGGTTAAAATTCCCTACTTATAACTGGTTAAGACAACATTAATGATACAGCTTTAATGATATGATGTGGGTTACAATTGAAACTGTAGCTCTCGCTATTTGAAAAACGGACTCCTACAAATTGCAGTATTGATATAAAATGATTGATCTTTCAGTCTGAGCTCTATCACTGACTTAAGCATCATCGTCCTTTGCTGTAAACTTATCTCTGGTAGAGTTTGTTCATCACTCAGCAGGGTCTTGCCAGATTTAGCTCAGTTTGTTTTCCAAGAACATGCAAGTCACAGGAAACGACTTTTTTTCCTTATTATTTTTACTTCTTATGAGAAGTAAAACAGCCATCTGGTCAAATAGAGCTTGTGTCTGTTACTGGAGGCCTAAAGAGTAATACTTGGGCCCAATCCCATTTCTTATTGTTGCTCTTAGCCGAGCAACGATTCCCAGAAAAAAAAGCCTTTTATGGGGCAGTCATGGGCTGGAGGTTAGGGGACCAGCCCTGTGACTGGAAGGTAGCTGGTTCGATCCCCTGAGCCGACAGTACATGACTAAGGTGCACCTGAGCAAGACACCTTACCCACCGCAAGTGTGCTTACTGCCCCCTAGTGTGTGCATTCACTAGTGTATATGTGGTGTTTCACTGCATGGATGGGTTAAAGGCAGATGGTTGATCACTCCCAATGTGAGACTAATAACATTATCTTAATATTTCAATCATACACCCTAGAACTGAATTACTGGGTAGTGGTTTAAATCTTCCCTCTGAAATGGGACCCTCAAATAAAAAGAGCATTACTTCATTAACAGCTACTAGCACTGCTCTGTAGGTGACCTTGCCAGTCTGCAGTGACAGCAGAGGAGGGTAACGTTTAGCTCCTCACTGCTGGGCTTTAGTTACATTTAGGGCATCATAGGCCTTCAAGGAGGGGGGGGGGGTTTGCTGGTTGTTGTAAAACCTTTAACAGAAAATTTGTGGGTTTCTTTTGGTCTCTTGCACAACCATCATTTGTCATAACACTCTGTTTGGATTGTGCCTCTGAAAAACATGTGGAGGGTCGTGTAGCCCAAACACTTTGCCCTCCCCTTCTGTCTCAACAAGAATCAGGACATGCTAATCCTAGATGCGAATGCACAGAACGGACGGCTGAGGGCTCAGTGGTAGGGGCAAGGGGTGAAATGGGTTTGGGCCTTAGATGCTTCTCATACCTTTTAATTGTGTGTCCTTGTTTGCTTTTCCTTGATCCATCAGGTCTTAGATGCTTCCTCTGAGGATGCGAGGAGGAGACACAGGGTTTAGATGTCAGAATGTACGAATCGACAACAGATTTGCCAAATATAAATGCCTAATAAAAAAATCAAAACTCATTTTCTACATGATCATTTCTCAACATCTCTTTAATCCTTAGAATTGAACAGGCTGGTTTTGTTACTGTGTTTTTAAGAATGATATACAGTATCGGTAAATGTGTATTAAAATTTGCAGACTCTCACAATGTCTCACTAATCATCATGAAATTTGACCCAAAACTTTTTCATATGACTGTCTGTAAATGACCTCTGTTCTGAAAGCAGCCCTGAAACTTTATCGAGGATAGGCGGAGCTTTAGGCTGAATGGATGGAGATATGTAAAAATGCTGTCCTTCATGACATCACAAAAGCAAATAATTAAAAACCGGCTGTTTTTGCAGTGTAATTTACATGCATGGATTGAGTAGTACATTTTTGAAACTTTAGCAATGTTTACATAGTAAATCAAACACTAATTAAAAAAAAAAAAACAAGGAAGGGAAGTTTTTCATAATAAAAGTCCTTTAAAGAACAAGTGCAAGTTTCATTAAAAAGAGCATCACTGGTGGATTTACTGCAGTGCAGTGAGGTTATAAAAACCCTTGTATTTGTCACTCCTGGGTCTTTTTTTGTTGGTCCCAATTCATCGAACCTCAGAAAACCTAAATAAATTCATACACATTGTTTATTGTGACAACGTTTTGATGCTAGTTGTGAACTGTAATGTTAAATGAGCCTCTCAGACTGTACTCAATCACTGCTGAGGTCGAGAGCATGCAGAGTGAGCTCACATTTGTCTTTGGGTGTATTTGTTTGTCTGTGGTGTTGCTGTGTTTGTTTGTGTTTTAGGCTAATTTGATTTGTCTCCGGGTGTGTTTTACTTGCGTCCCTTAGCAGAAAGTCCGGACGTGTACATCGTGGAGCGTCTGTTCTCCAGCAGTCTGGTGGTGGTGGTCAGCCAGGCCATGCCGCGCCGCATGAACGTCTACCACTTTAAGAAAGGCACCGAAATCTGCAACTACAGCTACTCCAACACCATCCTCGCCGTACGCCTCAACCGACAGGTACAGCCACCCAGACCGTTCAGACAAAAATCCAGTTATCCAGTTTTTCTTCTCACCCCAAAATTTTCAGTTTATTTTTTTCAGTTTTCTGTTTCATTTTAATATGTTAACATTTGGACTATTTTTGTATGCATTAAAGCCCCGCCCCTCGTACGCTGAGATTGGCTAGCAATTCACAACCAGTGACATCACAACGCTGTGATACTCCTAGCTGAGCAAAGTGCAGCACAACTGCAATGAGCTCCAATTGTCAGTTTCATTAAGTTTATATATCTCTACCTGGTTTACCCTGGCCATCACCTGATTGTCCACAGATCTTGCTATATTTTCAGGATTTCTCTGATGGGCAGGGTTGCCAGGGCCAGCAAAATTAAAGCCACCCACAAGTAGCCCATTTTGGAGGAAGTAGCAAGAACCTGGCAACCCTGACAGAGGGCACCTGCACTGTACCAAACTACCTGTATATTTGTATTAAAGCGCGTGTATCATGGAATCTGAATTGGTGATGTAGTTGATATACATTGCTAAACTTTCAAAACATGCAGTTCACTCTCCAGTCCATATATAGAAAATAAGCCTGTTTCGAATTCATTGTTTATGTGATTTCACAAAAACACACTCCCACCTTTTCAGCATATAGCAGTTTAGCCCCAACCACTGCTGAAGTTATAAGGAGTGTTTCAATCCAGTCTGCTTGTTGAAGCAAACACTATACAGGGCAGCCGATCAGAACCACACTCATTCACAAAAGTCTTAAAGGCACAGTAACAAAATAGCGTGTTGAGGTAGTGAGTGTAGTGATGTTGCATTTGCAGCAGTTCTAAAAGATGTGGTGAAGCTTCACATATTTCCATGTGTGGAAGAACATGCTCGCCCACACCCTCCCAACTGGGTAGCCTCGAGTGGTAGAGGGATATCATGTTAACAGGTGGAATTAACTTCTACTGAACCAACAAACCTCCCTCCTGGATTACAGTATAGCTCGTGTAGCATAATCATTATTTTCACTACTGTGCAAAGTAAATGTTTACAAATGTTGGCATGACTCTAATATTTTGCAGTGGTGGACGAAGTACACAAATCATGTACTTGAGTTAAAGTAGAGATACTCAAGGTAAAATATTACTCCAGTAAAAGTAGCAGTTCCTCCCTTTAGACCTCCACTTGAGTAAAAGCACTAAAGTATTTGTCTTCAAATGTACTTAAGTATCGAAAGTAAAAGTACTATAAGATTAATTATGACTCTAATGTCCTGTTATCATTTTTATAACTAGACTCGCTTCATGAACTCATTTTAGGTGAAAATCCTCCAGTGTCTCTCTTGGTAAACCAGTCTTTTAATAGAACGTCATTAATTAGTGACGCTGACGTCTATTAAAATGATCATAAGCACAAAACACTGAAGGTAAACAGTTTCCATCAGGGAGAACCGAGTGGCTCTGAAATCACTTTTACAAACAAGCAAAGTTTCAGTTTAAGATTAATTTACAACTTAGTTACAAGTTTAAGTTTAATTAAAACTGGCTTTAAACTCAGGATCACAAATGAGCTCCTTTACTATGTTGATCTGTAGGTCTCTGTTCATAAACATAAACCAGCCCAAACTAATTTACTATAAAATGGAAGTGTTTGTATAAATTCAGAAAAAAGCCACGTCAGTCACGACTGCATATGTGTCCATATTTCTATATTGTGCTCTATTAACACAAAGTTAGGTTAGTTCATCATTTATGTTGAATAGACTCTCCCAAAATGTTATCCTGCTGCGCTGACATTGAATCATGTGCTGCACTGGATCAGTATGACCAACAGGTCAAAACAAGGTCAAAACAAAGTGACCGCTGTGCCCTGATTGGTGTTCTTGCTTTGCGCTTCTTTCATTTTGACATGTTACGTTTTTATACACACAGAAACCAAAAGGAAGGACAGATTTCTCAAAATGTAGTGGAGGAAAAAGTCAGATATTAGACTCTGGAATGTAGTGGAGTGAAAGTAAAAAGTCGCCCAAAATGGAAAAACTTCAGTACAGATACACAAAAAAACTACTTAAGTACAGAAACCAATTACATTTACTTAGTTACTGTCCACCACTGATATTCTGTATATAACAGTTATTATAGTATGTTTTGTAGTACTTATCCACTTGACCTGCATACGTACAGACATTCGTATCTGGTTGGTGAAGATAGGTCACATTTCCTGAGCTCCTTTCACACTGTGGCTGTGTCTTCACATTATTCTTATTCTATATTCTATTTACTGTGTTTTATTTTATTTTACTTCCCCTTTAGTTTAATGCTTGTTATTTAGTGCTTGTTATCAGTCTGTGTTTGTCTGGTCTGCTCAGTGTGTTCATGTCATGCATTTGTGACTCACCAAGACTGATTCCTTGGCAAAATAATGCGATTGTGATACTGATACTGATCCAGATTCTTGACACGACTAAAATAGTGGAGAAAATTTGTGTAAAAATCCAAAATAATGCCGGTAGCTGTAGCACATTTTCACATCAAAACCTGAACCTTAAACAAAACTCACATTGAGATGTTTTGTGATATTTTGGGAACTTTTGTGATATTTTTTTGCAAACAATTGACCCAATCAAGTTTTCAGAGAGTACGTTAAAAAAAAAGAACAAAAGAAAAACACATTCACATGTAAACATACATATACATATCAAAACATAGCTTCATGAAAACAAATGGGAAAGAAAAAAAAAGATACATAAATATACACTATATTGTCAAAAGTATTTGCTCGTCTGCCTTCATAAGCATATGAACTTGAGTTGGGTTTTATATAATGTCGGCCCACCCTTTGCAGCTATAACAGCTTCAACTACTCTGGGAAGGCTTTTGATAAAGGTTTAGGAGTGTGTTTATGGAACCATTCTTCCAGAAGCACATTTGTGAGGTCAGGCACTGATGTTGGACGAGAAGGCCTGGCTCGCAGTCTCTGCACTTATTCATCCCAAAGGTGTTCTATCAGGTTGAGGTCAGGACTCTGTGCAGGCCAGTCAAGTTTTTCCCACACCAAACCCGCTCATCAGTGTCTTTATGGACCTTGCTTTGTGCAGTGGTGCACAGTCATGTTGAAACAGGAAGGGGCCGTCACCAAACTGTTCCCACAAAGTTGGGAGCATGAAATTGCCCAAAATCTCTTGGTCTGCTGAGGCATTAAGAGTTCCTTTCACTGGAACGAGGGGCAGAGCCCAGCTCCTGAAAAACAACCCCACACCATAACCCCCCCTCCACCAAACTTTACGCTTAGCACAACGCAGCCAGACAAGTACCGTTCTCCTGGCAACCCCCAAACCCAGACTAGTCCATTGGATTGCCAGCGTGAATCATCACTCCAGAGAACTCGTCTCCAGTCCAGTGCTGGTACTTTATATCACTGCATTAGACGCTTTACATTGTGCTTGGTGATGTAAGGCTTGAAGCTCTCTATACTGTTCTTGAGCTAATCTGAAGGCCACATGAAGTTTGGAGGTCTGTAGTGATTGACTGCAGAAAGTTGGCGACCTCTGCACACTATGCGCCTCATCATCTGCTGACCCCAATCTGTCATTTTATGTGGCCGACCACTTCGTGGCCGAGTTGCTGTCATTTCCAATCGCTTCCACTTTGTTATAATACCACTGACAGTTGACTGTGGAATATTTAGTAGTAAGGAAATTTCACGACTGGACTTGTTGCACAGGTGGCATCCCATCACGGAACCATGCTGGAATTCACTGAGCTCCTGAGAGCGACCTATTCTTTCACTAATGTATGTAGAAGCAGTCTGCAGGCCTAGGTGCTTGGTTTTATACACCTGTGGCCATGGAAGTGATTGGAACATCTGAATGCAATGATTTGGATGGGTGAGTGAATACTTTTGGCAGTATAATGTTTTGTGTGTGTGTGTGATGACTTCAAATATCTTGGGTCAACCATCCAGAGCAATGGACAGTGTAGAAAAGAGGTGAAGAAGAGGGTGCAGGCAGGAAGGAGTGAGTGGAGACGGGTGTCAGGGCTGATGTGTGACAAAAGGATAGCAGCAGGAGTGAAAGGGAAGGTTTACAAGACAGTAGTGCGTCCTGCTATGATGTATGGTTTGGAGACTGTGGCTCTGTCTAAAAGACAGGAGGCTGAGCTGGAGGTGGCGGAGATGAAGATGCTGAGATTTTCGTTGGGAGTGACAAGGATGGACAAGATTAGAAATGAGCAGATCAGAGGGACAGTGAAGGTGGAGCAGTTTGGAGATAAAGCCAGAGAGGCCAGGTTGAGATGGTTTGGACATGTGTTGAGGAGGAAGAGTGGATATATTGGTCAAAGAATGTTGGAGATGGAGCTACTGGGTAGAAGGAGAAGAGGTAGACCTCAGAGGTTTATGGATGTAGTGAAAGTGGACATGGAGATGGTTGGTGTAAAAGTAGAGGAGGCAGTGGATAGGGCAAGATGGAGGCAGATGATCCGTTGTGGCGACACCTAAAGGGAGCAGCCGAAAGAAGAATATATATGTGTGTGTAGAAAACCCATATTCCACATGAAATATTGTGTATTATACATGGGAATGAAGATGAATTAACACTATAAACATTATAAATAGAAAAGTAATCTTTGTAGAGATATTTTACACGTATTGCACATGGAGTACAGTTTGTGTGTTATATATAGCAGCATAAGGAATGAGAGAGGTCAGAGCACCCCCTGCTGTTTGTATGGAAAGCCTAAGCTAACAGTGAATTGAAGATGCTGCACATAATGTTTGACACTTTGTCAGTGTTTTAAATGATTTGATGGGCATAAAGACAGAAATCCAGGGTTTTTACAGAGTATTTTCCAAAATGCACTGATGACATTACTAACACAAACCCCACAAGGCAGTGCCAGCAGTGAGCAATAGGTTTTGTAGTTCAGTTTAATTTTGTACTGTATTTGCAGCTGCTTAATAAACATTTCACAAAAGTTACAGCTTTTAGTGATTTTTAAGCCATTATCAATATTTTTTCTAAGGACAAATGATTCAAAATTATTAGAATCAACCAGCAGAGGGCACCAGTGCCCCACACATGAGCAGGAGCACACCTAAGAGTGCTGTCGGCTTTCGCAAGGACTGAATTATTGATAGTTTTTATATCAAAATGAGATTTTATTAATATCCTACATTATTCAGCATTGTCTTAACTAGTTTAAGTGGGGAATTTTGATCTAATAATAACATAGAGTTGGTGGCTCCTTCGGTTTTCAGCTCTGAAAAACTGGTTGTTCTGGTCTTCTTTAGGGAATAAAGTGTAATTTATTGAAAATGATCATATTTAAATCATAATTACAATTGATCAGAAATATCGCAATTAGATATTTTCCTCAAAAGTCTGCTGAGGCCAACAAAACACCAACAAAACTCAGCATTAGGGCTGCCTCCTGTATTTTCCAGTGGACAGAGAGTGGATTTTTAGTTATTCAGTTTACAGTATCTCTGTGTGTTTCTGTGTGTGTTACGCTGCAGAGGCTGATTGTTTGTCTGGAAGAATCCGTCTACATCCACAATATAAAAGATATGAAGCTCCTAAAGACTCTTCTGAACACACCACCAAACCCCTCAGGTGAGACAGATGACAGGCATGGACCGGTTTATGTGCTGTAGATGTTCTTAATGCTGTGTTTCACCTCTGTTTGGCACACTGTTTCTGCAGGTCTCTGTGCTCTCTCTATAAACCATTCCAACTCCTACCTGGCATATCCTGGCAGCGCCACCATCGGAGAAATCATCATCTATGACGCCAACAATCTGGTACTGAGCCAAACACATTACATCAGCTTCCTGAAGACATAATGATCCAGTAGGCGGAGTGATCACTTGGTTCAAATCTGCTCTGGGCCAAAAAATCAAACCATCACTCAAAATCCCCTTTTAATCCAGAGCTTGATTTATTCTATTTTGTTAAGGCAGAATGTAAATAAATGTAGATTCTCAGGAAAAACAAACTATACTGTAACTGTAGTCGTCACTCGGGTGGGACCCTCTAGCGTTCCTCTTCAGTACCTTTATTTAGAGAACATAGTTGTACCATATTCACAGTTATGTATTTTAACACACACCCTGTCTAACTCAAGCCTTTTTGTGTTACTGTTCTGTTTTGAAACATTAGATTATGAAAAGGTGTAAATATTTAATTTTTTCTCTGGGAAAAACATATGGAAGGTACACAGCTGGACCTTAAAACCAAATTGGTGTGTGCATTTATTTATGAAGGCTTGGAATATGGAATATATATATATAGCCTGCTCTTTACTTTCTTGTGTTATGGTCAGTGTGAGCTCCTCACCTGCCGTGTGTGTGTGTGAGGCCAGTCGTGTTGTGTACCAGCATTCCGACTGTAAAGCTGCTTCTTCTCCTCTCTCTCAGAACACCGTCACCATGATCCCCGCTCATGACAGCCCGCTTGCCGCCATCACCTTTAACGCCTCAGGAACCAAACTCGCCAGCGCCTCCGAGAGGGTGAGTGGAGTCATTTCAGTTCAGTTCAGTATTGATTTGTATGGATTACTTGCACAAAGTAGCACAAAGCACATTTCTTTTCAGGCAGCATCTCCAGGGGTGGTCTTTGCACTAGGTGAAAATAGGCAGCTGCTTAGGGCCCCCTATGATCAGAGAGCCCCATGACAACATAAATGAGATATTTGGTGTGTTCCAAGTGGAAGGCAGCTGTCTAAGTAGGCAGCATTCTAAGGCAGCATTTGCACGCTTGAAAGAAAAGTGCTGTCCCATTCGGAAGGCAGCATAAGGCAGCTGCCTTCTGAGGTGCCTTACTTTGACCAAATCTGAAGACAGGGTTGCTTGTATCCTTGTCGGTGAAGGCAATCCCACAATACTGTTCACCGGCCTAGAGTTCCATCATTCCGGTCTGATCAGCATGGCAGATGAAGCGGCTGTCTGGGGGGCTGAGGAAGAGGAGCGCCTGTCTAAGGCGTTGAGGAAGAGGAGCGGCTGTCTGAGGCATTGAGGAAGAGGAGCGGCTGTCTGAGGCGCTGAGGAAGAGGCGCGGCTGTCTGAGGCGCCGAGGAAGAGGCGCGGCTGTCTGAGGTGCTGAGGAAGAGAAGCAGCTGTCTGGGGGGCTGAGGAAGAGCCGCGGCTGCCTGAGGCGCCGAGGAAGAGGCGCGGCTGTCTGAGGGGCCGAGGAAGAGGAGCGGCTGTCTGAGGGGCCGAGGAAGAGGAGCGGCTGTCTGAGGGGCAGAGGAAGAGGAGCGGCTGTCTGAGGGGCCGAGGAAGAGGAGCGGTTGTCTGAGGGGCCGAGGAAGAGGAGCGGCTGTCTGAGGGGCTGAGGAATAGGAGCGGTCAGGGGGAGAAAACTGCACTGAATGACCGAAGGCAGCTGGACTTGCCGAGCGTTTTTTGGGTGAAAACACAGCGGGACCAGTGCCATAGACTGATGTTCTCCCTGAACGATGATAAACACTTTAACTTATGGAGAAGCTCAGAAATAAAACAGTTTTTAAATAAATTATACAGAAGCTTATTTTTGCTGCTCCGCTTGTCTTGTGTTGCTGAACTTACCACAGTCACAGAAGTGTGAGGTGAAAGTTGACGGCTAAAGTTCAGACTAGGAGCTCATGAATCAGATGAGAATGCATAAAATAAAATGCATATTAGCTGCTTAACAGGTTGAGTGGGATCCGTTTTTCTGAGTGCATTTTAGTACAGAATTAAATGTAACATTACTGTTTATGCCCTGCGATGGACTGGCGACCTGTCCAGGGTGTATCCTGCCTTCCGCCTGAAGACTGCTGGGATAGGCTCCAGCACCCCCACCCCGCGACCCTGATTGAGAAGCGGCTTAGAAACTGGATGGATGGATTACTGTTTATCTTTGTGTGTTAGAAATAAAGCAGGTTCATTAAGGTGGATGAGGACAGAATGAATTGAAATTATTTATAAACTAATAGTCATGATTATCTGTGTTTATCTGGGCTGCTGAGTTGAGCATATAACGATACATATGACTCCTTAAATCAACCTGTTCTTCATACACAAATTTCCACAGCAGTGTCGATGCAGGAACACAGCTGCAGATTCAGAGCCGACAGTTTACACTGAGATGATCCACCTTTAGTTGGAGGGGAATGTAAACTAATGAGCGACTGAGTAAACAGACGAAACGTGAACAGCGCAGTGAACATTATGACGTATGATGGCTCTGAAGCGCTGTCCCAAATGCGACGCTTATTAAGGTTCCTTAGTTCCTCAGTTAAAATGCTGCCCAATAAGAGCCGCCTGTGAAGGCAGTGGCTGGTTAGGCAGCTGCCTTCAGAATGGAAAGCAACTAACTATGTATGAGCTGATGTTCAGTAACCTATCCTGCAACATATGCAGTGGAAAAATAGCTGATATTTGTGATCGTTATTATTATTTGCTATGTATGTTATTTATTACTTTAGTAATTTTCTAAAGTGAAATGATCTCCCCCGCGACCCTGACGGAGAAGCGGCTTAGAAAATGGATGGATGGATGGATGGATGGAAATAATCTCACTAGATAAAACATCATTATGTTTGTTTGTTTAAAGCATGTTTCTTGGGAAAAATATCTGCCATAATAGTAATATAATTTCGCTCAATAATACTATTTAAATAAAAATGTGTAGAAATCAGTTAGCATGGAAAAGCAAATTTCCCTTAATTTTTGGAAATAAAAGAGATTAATGGAGTTTGTAAAAAGTTTCAACACATGCCTCTCACCCCTCAGTCCATACAGTCATACGGAAACTCAGCTGCAAAATCAGCCTGTTTTCAATAGATTCCTTTGATTTCATGAAAAAACATTATGACTCTTTTGCTACAAAAAAGCAAACAAATAGTATATGTAGGCCTCCGGAAATAATGAGATATGAGCTGTTTAAGTAACATTATGATTTTCTTACAACAGTCTAAACATGAGAAATATTCGATTTATTGACAATTTAGTTATGCGACAGTTTCACTTGTCAGCATGTCATTTTTGCACAGTTCAGCACGGTTCTCCACTCAGGAACCCTGAACTACTGTAAAAATGTATATCCAGGGGGCCTGTTCCTGTCTTTTGGCTAGGGCTCTTATATCTTTACCCAGACTTTACCAAATGTTTCAGTAGTAACTGTTTCAGCTGGGAAAATTTGATTTGAGCTCAAAAACACAAGTACAAACACAGCTTTGAACAACTATTCACACAGAAAATCATATTTTACATTAAAATACATGAAAAATACAGAACTGCAGAACATATGAATATTCTTAATGTTCCACACTTCAACTCATGATCAACTTTAGTTTAAAAGAAATCAATTAACATTGAGTAAAATGCAAAGAAAATCTAAGAATTCTGTTCAGAAGTAAATTTTGGGGTTTGGGTTTAGGACAGATGCCTCCCAGTAGAAATTACTCTGTAAATGGTGATGTATTTATTGAGCTTATTGCTATCTCTATTAATGTCTTGTGTTTAAACAGATACTTCATTGTTTTTGTAAATAGTTTTAACTGACCTGTTTCAGTAGAAACCTCAGATCTCCAAAATGGTAACTTTGCAGGAAAAAGAAAAACATACTTTTTTGCTTTACTTTTAATGTAAGTCAATGGAACCAGAATTTTTTCCAAGTCATTCTTGGCCATTTCTTTTGGTCCATTCATAATAAAATTTACACACAATGTAAAGAACAACAGGTATTTTCAAATTCTGTGAAAAACTGAAAAACTGAGTTGGAGATACAAATTTTTTTTTTTGCCAAAAATAAACATCAGGAACAAAATGGAGAGCATATGTACAGAATGTACTGAAATGCATCAAGACACTAGTGAGAAGTAAACAGACTTTTGTGCTTGTACAGAAAAGCTGATATGTGTCAAGCTGCATTGTGTAGGTGACCTGTAGTTCGTTTCACAGCAGTCAGAACATTCCCATACCCACTCACGCACTCGCTCACCTGGACTGATTAATGTCCTCTACCTGTGTTTTTCAGGGCACTGTAATTCGAGTGTTCTCCATTCCAGAAGGTCTTCGCCTGTTCGAGTTTCGCCGAGGAATGAAGAGGTCGGAATAAAACACACGCAATAACACGGGGATACACACATCATCACGTTCTGCTCGGTGTGATCTAACATTTTAAAGTGCTTAAGTTACTGTGGAAGCCAAATTCTCCTTTCCTTTTTGATAAATTTCACCATGTGCTGTTCACTCTCCTGTCTGTTTATAGAAACTAAGCTGCAGGAAACAACTGGTTTTGAGTTCATTGTGGTTGTGATGTCACACCCATGTCATTTACATATATCAAAGGGCACAAACCAGAGTTGTATGTACTGTGTAAACATTGTTATAGCTTCAAAATGTACCACTTGATTCCCCGTCCACATATGGACACTAAGTTACATCAACGGTCTGTTTTTTTTTAATTAACCATGGTTGTGATGTCATAAGTATCCCCTCTATATGTCTGTCTTAAAGGCACAGTAAGAGAAACAGCTTTTTAAATTTAAATTGAGGTTTCTAGGCTTCTGAGTGGCGCGGCCATCTAAGTGTTGTCTCCCTGTCATCAGGAGAAAGCGAGTTTGATCCCTGGTGATGCTACAGCCATCCGTAGCCGGGAGTCCAAGAGAGCATAATTGGCCTCGCTCTCTCTGGGTGGGTGGGTAGGATGTCCCCCCAGACCCCCCCCCCCCTTTTATCTGTGCATTACAGCATGACTGCATGTGTGTGTGTTTCTTTCTGCAGGTATGTGAACATTAGCTCTCTGTCCTTCAGCCCAGATGCTCAGTTCCTCTGCGCCTCCAGCAACACGGAAACCGTGCACATTTTCAAATTAGAGCAGCACGGCCCAAGGTGAGAGGAAATGACAAGAGATATTCTAATACACACACGGGCCTGTTTTTATACTTACCTCTATGTCCCATATGTTTTATGTATGCAGTGCTGTGCAAAAGGCACCTGAGCACATTGTTTTAAACCATTTATCTTGGCAGTAATTGTGTTTATGCTTGCAAAAGTGTCATATATCATTATAATAAGTGCAAATAAATGCATATACAGTTCAAAGATTTATTATTATTTTTTATATATTGTTAGCTTTTCTGAAGCTGTGGAAGCAGTTTAGATACCCACATACATACACATACATCATGTACATTTATTAAATTGGCAGGAAATGGTTAAATGAAAACTAATGTCCCATATTGTTGCTGTCCAAAGGAATCTCCAAAACATGCAAAAATATTGTTAACATTTAATGTAAGTTAATGTAAAGAGGTTTATTACAAGTGATTTTGGAGCATTTCTGTTGGTCCAGTTATTATGAAATTTTCACACATTGCAGCTGCTGAATGAAATGGTGTCAAAAAATCTCAGACAAAAATGGAGATATGGTCCCTTTTTTTGGACGGCGACAATGCATATTATATTTAGATAGATAGATAGATAGATAGATAGATACTGTCAGTGCATCTGTATATTATTTGTATATATATCTGTATGTGTGCTTGTAGTGGTGAGGAGGAGACCCCGACTTGGTCAGCGTACATGGGGAAGATGTTTACAGCAGCCAGCAGCTACCTCCCAGCGCAGGTTTCTGGAATGATGAGTCAAGACCGAGCATTCGCCACCGTCCGTCTGCACACGGCCGGCCAGAAAAATGTTTGCACACTTGCAACGTGAGTGATAACACACACTGACACACACTCTGACCTACCAGAGCATCAACCAAACACATTGAACACACACACACCCTCCCAAATACAGCTGATGTGTTTTGGATGTTAAAGTATGCTGGTCAACCAGCATGATATGTGGTATATCTGCCAAGACATGTTTGGTGTCTAAAATTCGCTTCTTTAGTTTTAGTACTGGAGCTACAAGGCTAATGTAAACAGTGTGGCCAAAAGGGCTTGTTGGAGCTTGTCCACTCTTCTGGGAAGCTTTCTGCAAGATTTTGGAGAGTGTGGGAATTTGTTCCCATTCAGTCAAAAGAGCATTTGTGAGGTCAGAAACTGATGTTGGACAAGGGCGTCTGGCTCTCAATCTCCATTCTAATTCATACCAAAGGTGTTCAGTGGGGTTGAGGTGAGGGGTCTGTGAGGGCCACTGGAGTTCCTCCACACCAAACTGGTCACTGCATGTCTTTATGGAGTTGCTTTGTGCTCGGGGGCTCAGTCATGCTGGAACAGGAAAGGCTCTTCCCCAAACTGCTGACACAAAACTGGAAGCATATACTTATGTAAAATGTCTTTGTGCTGTAGCTTTAATATCATCCTGAAAAACAGCCCAGCTCATTATCCCTCCTCCACCAAACTTTACTGTTGGCTCTGCATTGCGGTAGGTAATGTGTTCTCCTGGCATCCACGAAACCCAGATTCATCATCAGACTGACAGAGAAGCTGATTTATCACTCCAGAGAACACGTTTCCACTGCTGCAGATTCCAGTGGCGGTGCTTTACACCACTCCAGCTGACGCTTGGCATTGCGCATAGTGATCTTAGCCTTGAAATGGTAACCCATTTCGTGAAGCTCCTCATGCACAGTTTTTGTGCTTATGTTGCTTCCAGAGGGAGTTTGGAGCTTTGTAGTGAGTGGTAGGCCATTCTGGAGCCTATCCCAGCTGTCATCGGGCAGAAGGAAGGGTACACCCTAGACAGGTTGCCAGTCCATCGCGGGGCAGTGGAGCAGATCTAGCAGGGCAGGAATCCCATGAACTGGCGTGCTATGACAGTACCACATTTAAAGTTGCTGAGCTTTTCTAGTGTGACCCGTTCTACTGCCAGTGTTTGTCAATACATGGCTATGCATTTGATTTTATACACTGTTAGGAATGGATATGGCTAAAACTCAGCAATTAGGTACTTTTTGCCATATAGTGTAGTTAACAAACACTTTGTAGATACTATTAGCATTGTAGCAAAATGTACTGCACCTTAAACCATTTGGAGTTTATCAGTAATCTCTAATAGACTTGTTTTTGTGGTTTCTGGCACTGTATGATATACAGTTAGCTATAAACACAGAAAAAATTCAGGCTTTAGGATGGTAACTACTGCAGTAGCTGTGATGTACTGTCAACCATTGGTGGGCTATAAGTTACCCTTTACTTATTAGCTTCATTAGCCTCATAGCTTCAGTGCTTTCCACTGAACTTTAGACACCAAACACGTCTTGGCTGATCAAGTTGAGATAGAAGAGGGATTGTGTCATTTTTTCTTGGCTTTCACAATGGACTGTGCAGTAAAGATTTTGTGTTTACTTCTTAATTCAGAATCCAGAAGCTTCCACGGCTGCTTGTGGCCTCATCCAACGGGCAGCTCTTTATCTACAACATTGACCCTCAGGATGGGGGTGAATGCACACTGGTACAGACGCACAGGTGAGACTTCTCTGGGGAAAAAAAAAGGAAATGTGTGTTAATGATTACCTTTAACAAGACATTGCACTGCACTCAGTCAGTTTACAGTCAGTCCTGCTTCAGTGCCCTTCACTCATGTAGGCTCTGATAATTACATGATAAATTAACTCAGCTTGGTTATGTCACAGGATTTGAGAGGCACAAGTTAGATTTACGATTTTTTTTGTCATGTCCAAAGGTTTGTAGCCACCTGCTCCTCCAGCGTTTTCTCTGAAATCAGCTGTGTTAAAGCGGTGTTAATGAATTTTCTTTGCTTTTTTGAAACAAAAGGGTTTCATACATTACGTGAACACTGTTCAAGTTTCAAAACACATTATACACACCTCAGTCTATTTATGGAAACAAAGCAAAAACAGCCTGTTTTGAATTGTCATAAAAAACAAAAATTTATTCTTTACATTTGTCCTCCTATTCAGCCCACAGCGTTAGGTGTGCCTTCTCTTGCTGAAGTTATAAGGAGTGTTTCAGTCCAGACTGCTTTTTAACTGTTACAATGTCAATCTTGTTGCAGTAGCAGAACCCTTTTTGGTGCTGTACAGAACCCTTTGTACCCAAATCAGAGGTGTAGATCTGGTTCTAGCTCTGCCTGGGTTTGTAAACTGATGCATCTCCCTGCAGGTTTGGGTCTGAATAGCTGTGCTGTACAGTGTATGTGAGTCATTGTTTGTCTGCAGGTTGTTTGGCTCAGACGAAGACCGAGATGAAGCTGGTGTCTCTGCTGCTCCACAGTCCTATGCTGCCACCGCTGCCACCGTTCCCACGTCTGGACCCGTATCTGCCACTCTAACAGGTAGTTAGACATCACAGTGGGAAAAAAAGTGGGATCACCTTAATCAACTTTGTTAAAAAGCGACAGTGAGGAACTTCAAATTTCAAAAGAAGGTGCCAAAGTTTGCACAGAATATATCCTCACTGGCTTTACAAAACCTCTGAACCTTTTTGTTTATTTTGTTTTTACATCGTTTGAAAACATGCTTACATCTTGTGAACACTATGAAGAATGAACCCACAGAAATGCTCCAAATAAATATAAAGTAAATATAAATAAAGTTTTGTTAAAGCACATTAAAGGTTTTTTATTTTCCTGCTTCTGTAAAGATACCATTTTAGAGCAATTCAATATGAGGTTATCCCAGCAATGAATATATAGTGTAGAATGTAGAGTATTTTTTTATTCATTTTTATAAATATCTAAGTATATATGACAAGTGTAATTTCAAAATGCTGTATATCATGTGAAAATTTTATGACAAATGGACCAGTAGCAATGCTCTAAAATTACTTATACTTATATATATATATATATATATATATATATATATATATATAAAATCTGTATGTATGTGTATGTATTGTATATGTTATAATATCTTACATAATGTCCCAAAAACAAGTATCAACAAAATGGTACTTTACAAGAGAAGGCGTATACTTTGCATAGACAACACTATATAAATGAAACTTGGATATAACTTAAAGTAGTCAGTGTGCAGCTTGTATAGCAGAACAGATTTACTGTCCTCTGAAAAGAACTCAACACACAGCCATTAATGTCTAAATAGCTGGCAACACAAGTGAGTACACTTCACAGTGAACATGTCCAAATTGTGTTCAAAGAATCAATATTTTGTGTGACCACCATTGTTATCTAGCACTGCCTGAACCCTCTTGAGCATGGAATTCACCAGAGCTGCACAGGCTGCTACTGGAATTCTCTTCCACTGCTCCATGATGACACTCCCGTTAGGATGAAGCAATCTGAACCAAAAGAAAAAAATCTGCTACATGCCTTCACACGCGATGCTGGAAGTGGTCTCCAGTTTCTAACAGACACATTTTGACGTGGCACTGTGTCTTCCTGAACGTATCGGCAAGCAAGACGGTGGAATAGCAGTAATTTCACGTTGGATGTTTTTCCTGTATCCCCACTAGTTGAGAGCTCCATATGCTGAGGAGCACATTGGGCGTTGTTTGGTTCAGATTGATTTGCCCTAGCGAGAGTTATTACAGAATATTCAGGGCCTCTTACGAGTGAATCTATAAAGTTTAGAATAATATAAATATAACTGTTTATAGATAAGAAAGAAAAATCATGAAGGTTGAATGAGTTCTGGAATGAAACCATTTGAAAATAATTGTACAGTTTAAATAAAACAAAGTAAAAATGAACATTTATGATGTAAACTTTCTCTCAGGTTACTCTGAGGACGGCGGGGTGAGTAAGGGGGAGGTGATTCCCGAACACGAGTTTGCAGCTGGACCTGTGTGTCTGGACGACGAGACGGAGTTTCCTCCAGTGAGCATTCAGAATCGCTAACCATCACTGTCCGAGCCGCAGGATACAGATTGCAGCAGCCAGTGTCCTGAGGGTCGTCCTGCTGTGCCAGTGCACTGGCTGATCAACACAAGCATACACACACACATGCCTGACCAGTGTTGAGATCCTCCTAAACTGTTAGTGAGGACTACTCGCTCTACCACCTTACGATAATCTTTGTGCTATTGAACCCGTTTTGGCAGTTTAGGAGCTGGATTACTCCCTACTACACAGCACAGACAGGCACAGCGCTGTAGTTCACTCAGTTCATCATTTCCAGATTAGTGAAACATATTTCATCAGCACAATTCAGCATCCTTCAGGTTAAATGCTGTTGGTAGTGATTGTGTTAATGTAATACAGTTTATTAAAGTGCAAATGACATGCACGTTTAAATCAATTAAAAGCAGCACAGGACTTAATTTAGTGTAAAACCTTCAGCAATGTTATGAAATTGTCAAAATTGACATTTACTTATGACTAAATGACTTAAAGGGCATTCTGGCCTAAAACAGAGTTTAATGTGTCTGTTGACATGATATGCAGTATTCTTTAGCTCAGTGTTGTATCCCCCAGCCCCATTAGATTGACAGAATTCACAGTATTGTATCAGTTTGTCCATTAGTGTTCTTTCACTACAATTCCCAGCATGCATCATGCAAATACATCACAGCCATTGGGAATCCCTGTGGTGTCACCCAATCCTGACTGCTAGTCTAGCTGCTGAGCTATAGCCTAATAAATACAGCCAAGTTGTCATTAGTATAATGAACGAAAGGGTAAAGAACACAAGCAATTCAGTCTTTTTTTTCACAAAATTAACAATAGAGACAAGTTGTTTTTTTTTTTTATCCAAACTGAGCTACGATATCTGCTCTCTTGAAAAACATAATCCTTCAAGGGATTCTTTCTTTATGAAAATGGTTCTACATAGAACCAGAAGTACTAAAGAACACTTTGCATGATTAAAGGCTTTTTGCTTGGTGAAATGGTCCTTCAGATTGATGGAGAATGTGCTGTAGATGGTATATAGAAGCCTTTTGAAAAGGGTTCTACATAGCACCCAGAAGGGTTCTTTTATTATGACGATGTCAAGCTTATGACAGTAAAAGTACCCTTTTTAAAAAGGTTCTATATAATGCAAACTTTCTGTCAATCTGTGATGCAAAGAAGCCATTAATCATGCAAAAGGATCTTTAAGCACTCATGGTTCCATATAGAACAATGTTTTTGCTAAAGAACCTTTGAAGAACCATCTATTTTAAGAGTATAGTCAGTCAGGTAAGCTCTAGATAACCTTGGTAACATTAGCTTTGTTTTGTTGTTGTCTGTCTAATGACAAAAAAAATCTTTATCTACCTTTATCAAAGCAGGCCCATCTTTAAAAATCCATCCCAGAGCAGCTGTAGCTTCATTAGTGTTCCTTCTACCTTCAAAATACATAATCAGATTTGGGTTTTTCTAGTATTTAAACCTAAAAATCTCGCTCTAGATATAGTGCAGCACTGCCAGAGGTTGTGAATAAGCATGTTTGCGGCAGGTGCAGCAATGGTTGCAATTTCTGTTTTGGCTGGAGTGTCCCTTTAAATGTCTTTGTTTTAATTCAGTTATGCAGCAAGGCTTATTACACCTTTATTAATGTATTATATGACACTACCATGTCATCACTGTCACAGCCTCTTGTCTCAGAAACGGAAACTCTGCTAAAGTTTCATGTACAATAATGTAACGGCTTTATTCCAGGTGTTTCTGGATCATTTATTAATGTTAAAAACAAAACAAAAGACAACCATAATAGGTTTTAACATGACAGTGATGATGTGTAAATAAAAATTAACTGCTTATAATAGACAAAATAGTGACAGTAGGCACTACCAGCAACCATACGGAAGCTCTAGAAAGAGACACAAAGCTCATATCATCCGTCATATCATATCCGTCATATCATCCGTCAGTCCAGTCTGGTTAATTCCAACCACTAAGAGTGAGATGAGTCATTTCTGTGTAAATAGATGAGACAAAGAAGTCAGTTTAACCCACACAGAGTCCTTCACCTCATCTGCATGTTGTATGACAGACCATCACTCTCATTTTCATCTCTTTTTTTTTTTCCATGTCATGAACCCGTGACACTGATCCATTTTATTTACTTACTCACCTTGAATGGCAAATACTGTGCCTTTTTTTTTTTTTTTTTTTGCCTCAAGCTGAACTCAAATAAGCTGAACTGTAGAATCAAAATTCTCAAAGCTCTAGCATTATTATTATGTCCACAAGGGGCACCCTAGCTATTTTTATGTTGTCAACAGGCACCACAAACAGGTTGTAATGTCCTGAAAGGGAAAATCCACAGATTTTTTCAGAATTCTAGAGAAACGTAGCTCTTAGAACTGTTCACAGTGGTGCTAATAGGAACCAGACATCCATCTCTAAAAGCTCCCTCACAGAAATGAAGTGGTGATGAATTCACTGGCTGATGTCTGAGACATGGTGCAGGGATACATGCAAGCTGTTGTGAGGCAAAATAATCCCCAAAGAAAACTTATTACTTCAGATTTTCCACTATTTTCCATCGTCAACATTCCATATAAACTCAGAAGACTTGTGTAGGCTCTGTGGTGATTCTGGTTAGTAATTAAAATGTGCATATTTGTGTTGTAGTCACGGCGACCCCTGGTTCCTATCACTACCACTGTAAAGACGTCTGAACCATTTCACACCAAACCACCCTGAATCTCTCTGTTTACATCTTTTCAGAATTTTTTAAAAGTCAGTGGACTCCCCATTTAAAGAGTATTTAGCAGGGACGTATTTTGGGTCAAATCTTTTTCATTTATCGTTCCTCTTTTGTGTTTCTTAGTCTGGTGCAGTTGTGCAAGGATTTGATTTCAGTAATATTGAGCCTCCGGCCCTGAGTCCTCACTCAAACACCACTGTTCTTTCCTGTCATTTGTGTTTGTTTTCATTATAGAAGCATTACATGATCATTAGCATGTGTGCTGAAGGTGTTGTAGCTAATGCTGACAGAGTAGTCAGACTTTGGTGTGGCTTCATGGCAGAGATTAGTAAACCCTTGGCCTGTGGGCATGAGCGTTCCCAAACACGTACACGTGCACACAAGACACTAAAGGCCAGTCAGTTTGCTTTGTGTCGCCTGACACCAGGCTGTTTCAAAAGATAGGCATTGAAGCAAATCCCCAATGTTGATGTAGTCATCAAGCTAGCTAACTCGCTAACCATAAACACTCTGCTGAACTAGCACAGAACAGCATGAATGCCATGCTGGTCTAAGCAGGTTTATTCTGATCTGGTGCTGGTCTAGCTGATCACCTAACATGGTCATGGTTGACCAGCGTACCAGCATCCAAAACACAACATATGCTGTATTTGCCATGTTGTTATGTGCTGGTTTTGCTAGCAGGGCAGTAGCAACACAAAAAAACAGCTAAATAAGATGATTGCATACATACAAGAACACAATTCTGCACCCAACGTTTTAGCCAAAAAGTTTCCCTTTTAAAAAAGATGGTTCTTCAAGGTTTCTTTAGTTAAAAAACAGTTCTACATAGAACCATAAGCACTCAAAGAATCCTTTTGCATGACTAAAAGAGTGAAAGAGTTCTTCAGAGTGTGTTGTAGATGGTTCTGTATAGAACCTTTTTGAAAAGGGTTCTATATAGCATCCATAAGGGTTCATCTAGTGTGACGATGTCAAGCTTGTAACAATAGAAGAACCCTTTTGGTTGCTATATAGAGGCCCTATACAGAACTATAAAAAACGCTTGAAGAACCATTTTTTTCAAAGTGTAGATAACTGGTATGGTTGGTGGCATTTGGGTGACTTGTGTGCAGCTGCAGTTAGCCAAGGAGTTAACATCACAGTTAGCAAGCTGGCTACCTTGCCTGCTACTTACAGTAAAACCACAAAAGTAAAGATAGTAACACACTCAACACACCCAAATGACTGCACATTTATTTGTGCGTGTGACAGACTGTCCTTAGTCATAGTCAGTGGGGATGAAATGTTAAAAGGTTTGTGCTTAGAAAATGAGTATTTCCTCCATTGTGGAAGTTCTCCATTTGAACCAGGTCTTCACATTAGCATTTGTCAGTTAATTTTCAAAGGTTACATTTCATTAGTTAAACAAGATTACATTAATTTAACTGAAAAACGCACAGAAATATGTCACAGACTTCCAGAGTAAATAAATGGTCATTTAACCAGTGTCTAAGCACAAAACGTTGACCTTTTTTTCCTCGCAGACTATAAATAAACACATGAAAGAGAGACTGCATGATATGGAGAGTGACGGCAGAATCAGTAGAGTGACTGTATTATTATCTTTACTTTGTGGTTTTTACTGTTTGTCAAGTTAACCAAACCTCTTAACTGCAGTGTTAGCTCTAACCACAGGCTAACTGCAGCTGCACGTCACCCCACTTCCACCTACTTACACTTTGTTTGCTGAAGATCAGTATGCAGCGCTATGCTATGGCGAATAAATAATGATCTGATGTAATTATGCATAGCAGCCCAAACCTACCTGCCAACCTTGCGTTATCTTTTGTAAATGAGTTAAGTTAAAAATGTTAACAGCAATATCATCAATAAAACTGGCTATGGAGCTGTAACCAACCTGGCAAAATATCAGCAACAACATTTGCAACTAAATCTTTATATTAGACCTCGTCATTATCATTATCATTGGTTCAGCAAGTTAGCCAGCATGCTAACTGCACTGACATGGAGGAATTTTAGAGTAAATTCATTAATTTAACCTCCATTCTGAGTATTTGAGTATCCTTGGTAAGCACACACAAGGCAGACTAACCTTACATGGATAGTTTAGGCCAAAAAAACTTAACAGTGAAAGAAAGTTCAGCTACCAGTTAGCGTTCTGCAAATGGACTCATGCTATTTGTTGGCTATTAACTTAGCCGTGTTAACCATAACCATAACCATGTTAACCACATAAGTTAGCTATGTTAGTTTTGTTATTCCCTGAATGCTTAGATATAGTATTTTGGTGTTCAGTAAGTTAAATAACATTTGGCTTTTCTGACTCCGCTTCTATCAAAAAGAACAATTCTTTTACCTGTGACAAAGTCAAACCTGCGCAGTGCTAACATTTTCAGACTTATTTCAAATTCTGTGACTGTATTTTCTTAGTTTCTGTTCTGTCAACTTGCTGATGGTGTGTCTTGGTGTGTTGTGTGGGTTTGTGTGACTTGTTAGCGTGCAGTAGGGCTGCGCGATATGGACAAAAACACTAGTATTGTGATTATAATTCTACATACTGCAACCGCAGTTCACAAATACATTGATGAACCAATAAGATGAAAACGGGAGAGAATATATGAGTCTGTGATATTTTAACCAAAATTAATGAACCGTGTTGGTGGATTACATGAATGCTTACATTTAACAGAAATACTCATTTGAGATTGTGATTTGTTAGAAGCTCATTGCCACTGCAGAATCAGAATTAAAAGTGCAGTGTGTGAGATTTGGGCGGATAGAAATAGGAGGAATAGAATATCATATACAAAACCATGTTTTCATCAGTCTATAATCACCTGTAACTACGAATCGTATTTTCATTAGCTTAGAATGAGCCATTCATATCTACATAGGGAGTGGCTGCTCTTCCAACAGAGGCCACCATGTTGCGCCACCATGTTTCTACAGTAGCCCAGAACGGACAAACCAAACGCTGTCTCTAGAGGGCCTTTCATGCTTTTACACTGAAATGGCAGCTTGTTATTTGATGGTGCTGTAGCTCCGGCTGGAAGACATAGAAAGGAGAATATCAGTAGTTGCAGCAGGTCAATAGCTGTGCACCTTCATGTGGTTAAGTTTTGTCAGATCCTCATGAGCTTGCACCTGCCACACCTTTCAATTCAGGGTTTAATATAGAAGCGTTTCTCTGTTGTTGGAAGAAAACCTTGAGAAAAATCTCCAAAATGGTAAGTTTAGATGAGAAGGAAAAAACATGTTTTACTTTTAATGTGAGTCAATTTTTTTCCAAGTCATTTCTTTTTATCCATTCATCATGAAATTTACAGGCAATGTAAAGAGCGAAAGGCATTTTCAAATTATGTCAAAAACTGGAAAATTGAGATATGAGGTTTTAATCCAACAGCAACTAAACTCATACTCGTAGTTCTAGTTCATTTCCCATCAGCTTAAGGAACATCTGGAACCATTTATAATAACCAGAGATCACAACTTAATTGTCCTTTTGGTCATTTCATGTAAGTTAAAGCATCTAGTTTGGCTAATTATCTGCCTTGCCTTGCCATCTTACCTTCCTGGCTGATATGAAATGATATTCTGCTCACACAATCACAGAAGTGTCTACATTTACACAGAATTATGCGCAGAATCAAACAAAGCTTCATTTTTTTCTGTCGAGTGTGAAAATATAAGCAAAAACACTTGTTCTGTGGCCTCTAGCATAAATGCTAATAGCGTTAGCTTCTTATCTAGCTCATGTTGGATTCTCTATAAAGTAATAATTCTAAAAATAGTGATGAACACATCAACATACTGTCCTGCTGTACATTCTGGTGCTTGTTGATGTAATATTGTTGGACATCTTTGTCAGGGAGAGTAAATGATTGGCTAAACTGTCGTTCGCTTTAGCTGAAAGCTAACACAGAAGATTCTGTGGGATTTAATATAGCTCTACCTGCTTTTGAACTCTGGACAACTGGAAAAATGTCAGTACAGTCCGTTACATACTTGGATACATTTGATATTACACAGGATTTTACCGTTATTGACAATGTTTTGAGTGTTATGTATAATTTATTGTAAATTGTGCCATAAATTGAGCTGCGGCCGTGACTGGATGCAAGTTATCCACCTAGAAGTACAGCAAACCATAATGTGTACAAACATTCTGATTTGGTCTGATTTTCAAACGGTGTATCGCGCAGCCCAAGCACACTGGCTAACTTGCAAATCTGTGTCGGTCGAGCGTCCCCTGGTGGCCGGGGCTGGTCAGTGGGCTCCTGCTGGCTTGTGTCTGTCTATAACACACCCGCAGACGAGAGAAAAATAAAGCTTTCTTTTGGTCTCTGGTAGATAAATCGGTGTCGTGACGGATCTCGGCGGGACAAAAGCAGACGTCCGTGAGGGGGCGGAGTCTACAGCCTCAGCGGGACGATCCTCTCTGCATGGCCAGGACTAATTAACTCATTTCAGGGTGCTAACGTCTTTAAACGAAGTCTTTGAACGGGTCAGGGCTTTCTGGGCCGTTGTTGCTCCAGACCCTGAGGGGTGTGTTATACGAAAAAACCTGCAGGTGCATGACTGAAACTGAAACATAGCCACATTTCTAATAGCTACGTACATGACCAATATTTTATTAAGATGTAATACTGTAGCATCTTTATTATTGTTATTTTATTACTTTTATCTTTAACATCCTCATATCCAAAAAAAACCCATAAAATAAAACAAATGAATTACCTTTTTTAATATGTGTATTTGCTGTATTAATACCTAATACATGTTTACATGTGGTCATCCTGAACACTAATGTGCCAGGATGGTTTGTATGTATGTGCCTATGATTTTATTTGTAAGAGTGCAGAGTATTTTACTGGATTGCTGGAAGACCAAATAAAAAAAATTTAGAAAATAGGAATGAAATTATGCAAAGCACTTCTTTGGTCTTGACTGTTTATTTTTTGTCAAATTATTCTCTTTAGTAACTCTGGACATGGCGTAATGAAGTCTCCCTCCCTGCATGTGCTTATAGGGAATATGACAAAACATTTGAACATATTTATGGTGTTTTTGAGTTCTAAAATTTAAGTTTTAAGTTTAAAATTTAAGTTTAAAAAAACTTTTAACTCATAGCAGATGAGCCATTCAGAGATGGCAGCATGTGGTACATATTCACAACTTTTTGGGAACAAATTTCATTAAAGCAGGCCATCGTTAGGCTGAAAAATCATAAAGAACCAAAATATAAAAGTAATAATTGGGCAAAAATGTCAATTTACCTGACCGCTGGGATAGTCTCCAGCACCCCAACCGCTCCCCCGCCCTTCCCCCCAGCGACCCTGAGGGTGAAGTGGCTTAGAAAGTGTGTGTGTGTGTGTAAATTTATCCAGTATCCCTTACTACAAATGTGCTTCACAAGTGGATTGAACATGAGAGGAGGACTTTTTATTGGCGCCTGGAGGCATACAGCCTTGTTACACTTTAAAAGTAAGTGTTCAGGGTTTATATATGTTTATATAGTGTTCATGTTTCTATATAGAACCACTGTCTTTACTAAAGAACCCCTACAGAACCATCTCCAAATGTGGTTGACAAGTGGGTTGAACATGAGAGGAGGACCTTTTATTGGCGCCTGGAGGGATACAGCCATATCACTCTTAAGAAGACTGTTCTTCAAGGGTTCTTTAGTGGAGACAGTGATTCTTTGTAGAGCCATTTGCATGTTTAAATGATTCTCTATTGTCATGATTCAGATTGTCAGAGAATGTGTTGTATGCGGTTCTATATAGCAGCAAAAAAAGGGGTCTCTTGTTGTGATGTCAAGTTTGTAACAGTAGAAGAACCATTTTTGGTGCTGTGTAGAACCATTTTCTACGTAGAACCATCTAAAGCACATTCTCCATCAATCTGAAGCAACATTTCACCATGCAAGGTACCTTTAAACATAAAAATTATTCTTTGTGTTCAGGGTTTATGCAGAACCACTGTCTTTACTAAAGAACCCCTACAAAACCATCTAGAAAATGTGGTTGAGAAGTGGGTTGAACATGAGAGGAGGGACCTTTTATTGGCTCCTGGAGGCCTACAGCCATATCACTCTTAAAAAAGACTGTTCTTCAACGGTTCTTCAGTAAAGACATCGGTTCTTTGTAGAACCATGAACACAAAAAGACCAATTCGCATGTTTAAATGGTTTTCTGCAAGGTGAAATGGTTCTTCAGATTGATGGAGAATGTGTTGTATGCGTTTCTATATAGCAGCATAAAGGGTTCTTTTGTTATGATGTCAAGTTTGTAACAGTAGAAGAACCATTTTCTACATAGAACCACATACAATACATTCTCCATCAATAAGATGAATATTTGAATGAATATTTCACCATGCAAAGAACCCTTTAATCATAGAAATGATTCTTAAAGTGTTCAGGGTTTATATATGTTTATATAATGTTCATGTTTCTTATAGACCCACTGTCTTTACTAAAGAACCCCTACAGAACCCATCTCCAAATGTGGGTCACAATGTGGCTGAGTATGAGAGGAGGACCTTTTATTGGGGCCTGGAGGCATACAGCCATATCACTCTTCAAAAAGGTTCTTAAAAGGGTTATTTTGTTGTTATGATGTCAACTTTGTAACAGCAGAAGAACCATTTTTGGTGCTGTGTAAAACCATTTTCTATATAGAACCATATACAACACATTCTCCACCAGTCTGAAGAACCATTTCACCATGTTAAGAATCATTTAAACGTGTGAATTAAAGTGTTCAGGGTTTATACAGAACCACTGTCTTTACTACACTGTAGTTTAGTTTAGTTACACTGTACAATGAAATTTTTTTGCTGTTCCTCCATTCACCAAATATAATCTTAAGAGAATAAAAAAAAAGAAAATATAAGAATAACTCTAAAAACAGAAGTAAAAAGTAAAAACATACAGTATGTGCAAAGTTGAAATAAAATTAAAGATACACGTGTGTATGTGCAAATATGTAGAGCAGCTGTTCATAAAGTGCATCAAGTAACAGATGTAAACAGTAAACATTAGTGTTCTGACAGCAGCAGTACAGTGTATGTAAGGTGCAGTTATTGAGTGCAAGGTTGACCGAAGTTAAACCGGTTCAGAGGTAGTGAGTGAGGCGTTCACCAGCCTGATGGCCTGTGAATAGAAACTGTTCATCAGTCTTGTAGTCCTGGACTTCACACTCCTGTAGCATTTGCCTGAAGGGAGGAGTGTGAAGAGTCTGTGCTGGGGGTGTGTACTGTCCCTGATTATGTTGTGGGCCCTCCTGATGACCCTGGCATGATAAATGTCCTGTAGTGAGGGGAAGGCTGCTCCTGAGATAGACTGCACAGTTTTAATCACACGCTGGAGAGCCTTTCTGTCCTGAGCAGTGCAGTTTCCATGCCAGACCGTGATGGAGCTGGTAAGAACACTCTCGATCGTACTCCTGTAAAAGGTGCTGAGAATTTTGGCTGGCATACCATATTTCCTCATTCTTCTCAGAAAGTACAGTCGCTGCTGGGACTTCCTGATGACGAGGTGTGTGTTGTGAGACCAGGTGAGATCCTCACTGATGTGGATGCCAAGGAATTTGAAGGTTTCCACCCTCTTCACCTGAGTCTCACCAATGTACAGGGGTGTATGCAGCTCCCACTTCTTGTCCCCACCAGTGATCAGTCCAATGACTGTAGTATCATCAGCCAAATTGATGATGCTGGTGTTGTTCTGGGAGGCCATGCAGTCATACGTGAAGAGCGTGTACAGAATGGGGCTCAGCACACAGCCCTGGGGGACCCCTGTGCGCACTGTTCTTGTGCTGGATATGCGGCTGCCAACTCTGACTGACTGGGGGTCTGTCTGATAGAAAGTTCAGCACCCAGTTGCAGAGGGCAGGTGTCAGTGCGAGGGTGAGGAGCTTTTCTGAGAGTTTCTGTGGGATGACCGTGTTACATGCTGAGCTGTAGTCAATGACGAGTATTCTGACATACGTGTCTTTGCCCTCCAGATCTGTGAGGGCTGTGTGGAGGGCAGCATTCACTGCGTTCTCTGTGGATCGGTTCCCACAGTATGAAAACTGAAGAGGATCTATAGTGTTTGGAATTGTCTCCTGGATGTGAGTCAGGACAATTCTCTCGAAGCACTTCATCCCGATTTGGGGTGAGTACAACAGGGCAATTGTGTGTGATTGTATGTAGCACCAAAAACGGGTTATTTTATTGTTACAATGTTAAGTTTGAAACAGTAGAATAACCCATTTTTATAGTTTCTATATAGAACTGCTTACAACACATTCTCCATCAATCTGAAGAACCATTTCACCATGCAGAGAACCATTTGAACATGCAAATGGTTCTGTGGTTTCATACAGAGCACTCAAAGACACATTTGCTTGCTTAAATGACTCTTTGCAAGGTGAATCTCTAGTGTTCATGCTCATAACTACATAGCTGGGACTAGTCCATCTGTTTCTCTGTATACTCTGTTACCCTGTTCTTCAGTGTCCTGGACCCTTACAGAGCAGTTACTATTTAGGTGGTGGATCATTCTCAGCACTGCAGTAACAGAGTTTGTGTTTGTCATCCTCTAGTTCTTCATTAATGGTCACAGGACGCTGCCCGCAGGATGCTGTTGGCTGGATATTTTTGGTTGGTGGACTATTCTCAGTCCAGCAGCGACACTGAGGTGTTTAAAAACTAGGGGAGCATTTTTACACTCTTTTAGTAAAGAAAAGAAAGAAAGCCAAGAATTTTCAGTTTTCTGCGAGATGGGCCCTTTAAAATATTATCTGTGTCCGCCTCCTGGAGCTTCGCTCTGCAGCGCTGATTAAAACAAGTAAAAGCAAACCACTCTCCCTCTGTTTACACCTAATAAGGGACCTCACAGACACAACACCAGCCTCACTGCGTGAGAATCACAGATCGGGAGACATTCTCATCTGCCATGGTGTCAAAGTCTAACGTTCCCTGTAGAATAATCTTTATGGCCGGAACATCTGATCACCCACTATCAATGTAGCACAGTGTGTTAGGGACACAGTGATCAAGGCTAAAATCAGCACCACATTATATAACCAGACAGCAGACAGGACATCTTTACCAGCCTGATTTAACCTTTCGCACAGCAGAACAATGTTATCACTATATGACTTCTAGCAATCCAGCATCTCAAAACTGAAGTTTCCAAATAAAATGTATAATTATGAACTATGATGTGTAATATATGATGCTGTGTCTGTTGTTGTAATGATAGTTTTGTCTAGTTTAAACGATCTGTTATTCAGTTTTTTAGAATATCAGGGTTCACGGCTGCAGTTAAAACTAGGCCTGCCACATTTATTAAAGGGGAATTCCAGCCATTTTTAAAAATTTTGTTAAGACATAAACTGAGCAGTTCAGAGCGGTTTGGTGTGAAACGCTCGTTCTAGAGAAACTGACCGAGTCAGAATTGTTCACAGTGTTGGTGATAGGAACAAGACGTCCACCTCTAAAAGCTCCCTCACAGAAAGTTACTACATGAAATGGTTATGAATTCACTGCCTGATGACTGAGACGCTGTTTTATGATAGTTTTGAGAACAAACTCCATTCATGGTGGAGGGATACATGCAGGGAGCTGTGAGGTAATAGTCCGCAAATAAAACTTATTATTTCAGATTTTCCACTATTTTTCCATCATTAACATTCCATATAAACTCAGAAAACTCGTGTAGGTTCTCTGGTGGTTCTGGATAGTAAATAAAATGTCTATATTTGTGTTGTAGTCATGGCGACCCCTGGTTCCTATCACTACCACTGTAAAGACATCTGAGCCATTTCACACCAAACCGCTCTGAATCTCTGTTCTCTCGATCTCTGCTGCTGTTTTTGCTATTGGTGCCATTTTTTTGCTGTCCTACCTAATAAACAAAGACAAGAAACAAATCAATAAATACATAAATGATAAATAAACATGGTGGGATTCCCCTTTGAGTTGATTAAAGTTTATTTTCTCTGCCAAACAAACAAACAATGGAATGAATAAATAAATTATAAGTGTAATGGCTTATCTTGTGTCATGCTTAAAGGGTCCACATCATAGAAAATTATATTTTTAAATACGAGAGTTTGCTGTATTATGTAAACATTGTTGAAGTTTCAAGAACAGTCCACACTGTCTTTAAATGGAAACTAAGCTAAAATCTTCTATCGCTGTTGTCAGAACAAAACCGTTTATCTCCATTTTTGTAATTCTTCAGTTTTTGATGTATTTTGAAATGCCTGTTTTTTACATTGTGTGTAAATTTCATGATGAATGTAACAAAAGAAGTGACCCAAAATGACTTGGAAAAAAGTCTGGATCCACTGACATACATTAAAATAAAGTAGGTTTTTTCCTTTTCCTGTATAGTTACCCTTTGGAGACAAGGTTTTGTTCCGACAACAGCGATATACAGTAACAAACACAGCCTGTTTAGACACATCATTGTCATGTTACAGTGTGATGCAATGAGGAAGTATGGCTGATTTATTGTTTTTTCCCGGGTGTACCGGTAAAGAGGCGTTGGAAAATGGCCTTGTAAAAAAAAGAGCAACGACTGTTGGTGGTACAAATTAAATACAAGAAAAACGTGAGATATGGGTCCTTCAATGTTTCACTGAGTCATTAGTGTAAATCCAACATTGTTATTCCTTATAAAGACATTCTAAAGCTGGCACCTTTACCTGTTCTCCCTTATAAATTCCTTGTTCATGAAGATCCCTTCGTTAAGACCTTGATCTTTTCCAGATCGAAAGAGTAACAGCCTTATAAAAGCACCAGTAAAGATTAGTCAACATCAGATTAGACACTAATGGCAGCACAAGGAAGCTCGCAGTGTTGCCGGTAGTGTTTAACAGTGAAGCAACGTTTGAGTGGTTTGATTTTGGCTCAGGATGAAGGCAGATCTGTGTAAATGCTTTGGGGCAGAATTTCAGGCTGAAGTGCTGCTATGAGGCCAAACAGGCCAGAGCTTAAATAGCTTCTTCTACAGAACACAGAGCAAAAGAGAACCGAGTTATCAGGAAAAAAGGGTGGTTATGTTGTACAATAGACAATACCCTCACCCTTTTTGGTGCAATAAAGAACTATACACAACACAATCTCCATCAATCTGAAGAACCATTTCACCATGCAAAGAACCCTTTAAGCATATAAATGGTGTTCATATAACCATTTCCTTACTAAAGAACCCTTTCAACTTACTTTTAAACCTTGACTGTTAAAGCTAGGCCTTCGATTTGACCATAAAATGGTCACAACACCTCTACACTCAGAGATGGTTCTTCAAGGGTTCTTTAGTAAAGACAATGGTACATAGAACCATCTACATGCTTTACATGCATGGTGAAATGGTTCTTCAGATTGATGGAGATTGTGTTGCACATGGTTTTATATAGCAACATCTTAAAAATGGTACTATATACCACCAGAAAGGGTATTGATATTGTTATAATGCCAAGCCTGGACAATAGACAATAGAACCATCGTTTTTGGTGCTGTACAGAACCATATTCAAGATCTTCATCATTCTGAAGAGCCATTTCACTGTGCAAAGAACCCTTTAAGCATGTAAATCATTATTTGAGTGTTCATTGTTCTATATAGAATCGTCCTCTTTACTAAAGAACCTTTACTTACTTTTAAACCATGAATATTAGAGCTAGACCTTCAATTTGAGCCATAAGAAATGTCGTTTCAGGAATTTATCCATTTTGTTTAACAATGAAACAATCGCCGTGCTGTAAAACTTGCAGAGTTTAAATACAAGACAGGAATTTTTTCAGTGTCAGAAATCATTTGCCTGGAACAGTCATCATTTGGAGTTCAGAGTTCCCCTCTGGCTTTCAATAACAGGAACATGTTGGTTTAATAAGAAACATGAGCGCAGGGACATGTTCAGTCACTTCACACTGAGAGATCTGTCCTGCTGAGAGGCCTCAGTGAGCGGTGGGCCTTCACAGCACCGTCCCACTGGCCCGGGGACAATCTGTTATGAAAGGAGAGGGAACACGTTGTGCTGAAGTCCAATAACTTTCCACACAGTCCAACTCTGTTTACCCAACAGCTCTGAGTGTCAGCCTTTATAGGTCATCACAGAGAGTATAAACATAAATGTATATCTAGCTGAGATTTAATCCGATACCGCAGATTCCATCATTCCATCACGTCCACATTGTAGAAATATTATTTTAACTTAATAATGTAAGGGAACCTGGCTGCTACAGAGTTTAACGTTAACAGAATGTAAGTCACACATGATTGTTCTGTTAACTATCTAGTAGATGTTCAATTTCCTCTTTTTCAAAATGTACTTTCCTCTCTCAATCTATCCAGTCCATAAATGGAAACTGACATGTAAACACAGACCAAGTTGAATTTTTAGTTTTTGTGATGTCACAAAAACCAACACATGTATGGGCCATTGACATGACGTGTTTATTTTCCCCCCAAAAATTGAACAAATACACAAAATTTATCAAATTATTCAACAATGCATCTTTTATGTGAAACCCTTTTTAATGCATCCATATAAAATTATTTTAGTTTTTTTTGCCTCCAAAAGTCAAAAAATTTCAGGTTGTATAAACATCCAAGCATATATCTGCATTGTTTAGATATTATAATAATTAACATAGCAAAAGTTATTAAAGGGTTTTGTTTTGTGGGTTTTCATTCACAAACAGTGATCATCATTAATTTTTACATGACCATTTTCCAGCTTCTCTTTATCCCTTAGAATTGAATAGGCTTGTTACTGTCCTTTTAAGACTCCTATGTGTAAATGAACTCCGTTCTGATTGGCCCTGTATTGTGCAGCAGACTAGTGTGAGTGGGAGGGGCTAAACTGCTGTAAGACGAATAGGTCAATATATGTAATACATTATACATATAATACATATATTACAACCCCAATTCCAGTGAAGTTGGGACGTTGTATAAAACATAAATAAAAACAGAATACGATGATTTGCAAATCCTTTTCAACCTATATTCAATTGAACACACTACAAAGACAAGATAAACTTTATTGTTTTTTTGCAAATATTCACTCATTTTGAATTTGATACCTGCAACACGTTCCAAAGAAGTTGGGACAGGGACTTGTTTACCACTGCGTTACATCACCTTTCCTTTTAACAACACTCAATAAGCGTTTGGGAACTGAGGACACTAATTGTTGAAGCTTTGTAGGTGGAATTCTTTCCCATTCTTGCTTGATGTGCAGCTTCAGTTGCTCAACAGTCCGGAGTCTCCGTTGTCGTATTTTGCGCTTCATAATGCGCCACACATTTTCAATAGGAGACAGGTCTGGACTGCAGGCAGGCCAGTCTAGTACCCGCACTCTTTTACTACAAAGCCACGCTGTTTTAACACGTGCAGAATGTGGCTTGGCATTGTCTTGCTGAAATAAGCAGGGACGCTTTTCCACTTTGCGTCAGTCCATCTCAGATGAGCTCGGGCTGAGAGAAGTCGGCGGCTGATATATGGCTTTCACTTTGCATGGCAGAGTTTTAACTTGCACTTGTAGATGGAGCAACAAACTGTGTTCACTGACACTGGTTTTCTGAAGTGTTCCTGAGCCCATGTGGGAATATCCGTTACAGAATGATGTCGATTTTTAATGCAGTGCCGCCTGAGAGATCGAAGGTCAAGGGGATGCAATGTTGGTTTTCTGCCTTGCCGCTTACTTGCAGAGATTTCTCCAGATTCTCTGAATCTTTTGATGATATTATGGACTGTAGATGATGAAATCCCTAAATTCCTTGCAATTGCATGTTGAGAAACGTTCTTAAACTGTTGGACTATTTGCTCACGCAGTTGTTCATAAAGTGGTGAACCCCATCCTTGCTTGTGAACGACTGAGCCTTTCAGTGATGCTGCCTTTATACCCAATCATCACACTCACCTGTTTCCAATTAACCTGTTCACCTGTGGAATGTTCCAAACAGGTGTTTTTTGAGCATTCCTCAACTTTCCCAGTCTTTTGTTGCCCTTGTCCCAGCTTCTTTGGAACATGTTGCAGGCATCAAATTCAAAATGAGTGAATATTTGCAAAAAGCAAAGTTTATCCATTTGAACAATAAATATATTGTCTTTGTAGTGTATTCAATTGAATCTGGGTTGGAAAGGATTTGCAAATCATCGTATTGTGTTTTTGTTTATGTTTTACACAACGTCCCAACTTCATTGGAAGTGGGGTTGTATTTGGGTTTTGTGACATCACAAAAAAATCAAAATAGCATCATAATTTCCCACAAGGACTGAGGAGAGAATGGCATGTTTTGAAACTCTGACAGTGTTTATATATTACCTCAAACTTTTAATACTACTTTATTTAAAAAAAGCAAAGGAAATTTGGGTGTCAATGAAATGGGTGCTTTAAAAGTGATTCCAGACTTTTGAATGATAGTGTAAATCAAATGTGAATGTAATTTATTATATAAATTACATTAAATTTATGTAATTGCATAATTACATCTATATGTTGTAGATAAATGACAGTAATAAGTAGAAACTTAATGGTGGCCTAAATGTCAGTAAAGAAAATAAAACACTGATAAGTTTACAGGCCGCTCTGTGGACTTTTTCAGTCTCTGTGAATCAAGTCAAGAGTTCAGTCCAAATGTCAACATCCAGCAGAAACATCACATCTGGTTGAGAAACTACAGAGCTAAAGAAAGCAGCGCCGGCTGTCAGTTTTAGTAAAGTTTAAGTCAGTGTAGTAAAGTAATAAACCTATTTGTTTATACAGTGTAGTAAACCTATTTTAGACATAATGTATTATAATTTCATACTGTTTCAGCCAAAGGAGCCATGCTGCTAAGGACCCCCTGCAATCTCCCACTGCCTGTACGGCACAGGATGAGCCCCTGGCTGCCTCCCACTGGGGGTTTACCAAGCACGGCCCAAGACCCCAGGTTTGCCCTAGGACTCCCTGGAGGAATTATATCTCCATATTGGCCTGGGAGCAGCTCGGAATCCCTTGGAATGAGCTGACATTGTGGGGGATAGGGACTACTAGAATTCTCTGGTTTTCCTACTGTGCCTGTAACCCTATCTGAATTTAGCGGTTTAAGACGATGAATGTGATGATGATGAAGATATAACCTGCATCATGAGTGCAATTATTTGATTTTATGGATATATCTGAATAATTCATTAATTATAATTAATTACTGAATAATCTATAGTAGATACTGAGTAATTCATAGTAGTTACAGAATAATTTAGAGTAGTTACTGAATATTTCATAGTAGTAATTGAATGTGATTTGTACATTGTCATTGTACTAAGTAAAATTTAGTTAATAAACCTAAGTTAGGTTACATTTTCTCATAGGGGAGGCATAGTTATAAGTATTAATATATGTGTACATAATATATATATATGTGTGTGTGTGTGTGTGTGTGTGTGTGTGTGTGTGTGTGTGTGTGTGTGTGTGTGTGTGTGTGTGTGTGTGTGTGTGTGTGTGCGTGCGTGTTCATATCTGTTTGTAATGCTGGTTCTGACTTTTTGCCCTGTTTTTGACTTGCCCTTTTGCCTGACCCTTTTTTGGATTGTTTGCCAGTGTGTTTGTACTTCTGTGTTTTTTTCCCTTTTTGGATCTGACCTATGCCTGTTTTTGACTTCGAAGCCTCTCACTCCACTTTTACCCACGAGTATCTGTGTCATTCTGTCTTGTTACAGAATACCTTACCTACCATGCAGACGGCGGATCTTAAGGCTTTTCAAAAATCTCTCACTGAGCAAGGACATCTGCTAGGCCGACACCAGCAAGTATCAGCTGGGATAACTCATTCCCTTGAGTCCATAGGTCATCGACAATCTGAACAACAAGCTCAGCTGGCATTACTGGTTAACAGCTTTAGGGATCTCTCCAATCAACTTTAGACCCTCAGTACAGCCGAGCCAGAAATGAGCTCTGTGAGCCCTTCAACCCAAGCTCGAATCTTTTTTGATAATTCACCAGCTAGCTCTGATCATGCAAAAATTTCATTTTTGTTTTCATGTTTATCAGAGCTCTAGAATGGGCCATGGCCAGTTGGTGTCATATTCATAGTTTGTCCTACAGCCAATTTTTGAAGGAGTTTAAAACTGTTTGACCACCTAATGAAAGGAAAACCAATGGTGAACTCTTGACAAAACACCATCAGGGCAGTCGATCAGTTGTGGAGTATGTCCTTGGGTTCCGTACATTAGCGCGTAGTAGTGGTTGGAACAAAGCAGCCCTTCTGGTTATGTTCCGCTAAAGACTCGACTCGGATATTTTGAAGGAACTGGCTTGCAGAGATGATCTAACTTTAGATCAACTAATTGCCCTGTCCATCCACCTAGACCAGTTGTTGAGTAACCGCTGCAAATACAATATATCCTAGGAAAAGTGTTGTGAAAATCAGAACCACCTTGGAGCACAAAGACTATGAAGAATCTACTGAGGGATATGCTAGGAAAATTTGCTGTAGCCTACATTGATGACATTCTTGTGTACTCCCCTGATTTAGACTCACACATTAACCATGTCTGTGCTGTTCTGAAGAGACTTTCAGAGAATAATTTGTATGTAACAGTAGAACATTCAATCTGTCTTGTTTTTGGGGTATGTCATTAGTTCTACTGGAGTTGTCATGGACAACAAGAAAGTTGAGGCTGTGCTTAATTGGCCAACTCCATCTTCAGTCAAGTAGCTTCAGAGATTCCTTGGTTTTGTCAATTTTTTCCACTTTTTCCAAGGCCCCTTTACTGGAACACCCTGACCCTTCTGAAACTTTTGTAGTTGAGGTTGACGCTTCTGAAACTTGAATAGGGGCCGTTCTCTCACAACGTTCAGGTAATCCACTGAAGCTTCACCCAGTTGCATTGCATTCACACAAGTTGACACCCACTGAGAGAAATGATGACATCAGAGACCCTGAACGACTGGCCGTAAAGCTCACATTGGAGGAGCGGCATCATTGGATTGAGGGAGCTAACCACCCTTTCCTTGCGTTAACTGACCACAAGAACCTCAAATACCTATTAACTACTTGATGCCTGTCAAGCCCGATGGTCCCTCTTCTTCTCCAGATTCAACTGTAACATTACATACCATCCCGGATCCCGAAACAATAAAGCAGATGCTTTGTCACATATTCATCAAGATGACTCTGCTGACTCCACCCAGTCTGACCCAGAACCAATTCTACCTCCTCCAGTGACTGTGTCCTCAATACAGTGGGCTGATAGATGAGGAGATTGAGAGAACTTTAGAAGATTTCTAAATCCCAAATCAATGCCCTCATGAAAAGCTTTATGTACCCCCACAGTTTTGTGATAGGCTGTGTCTATGTGATAGACTGTGATTAAAAGTAAATAAGCTTTTTTCCTTCTCCTGTAAAGTTTTTGGAGATGTGAGGTTTTTCTTCCAACAACAGTGAGATGTGTGTGTGTGTGTGTGTGTGTGTGTGTGTGTGTGTGTGTGTGTGTGTGTGTGTGTGTGTGAGTAATATATAATATATATAAAATTCATGTCAGTAAGTAAAGTTTGTTTCATTGCTTTCAGTTAGAAGAGTAACTGATGACTTAATAAACCTAATTTAGGCTCCATTTTCTCATAGGGATGGTTTATTTATAAGAATTTGTGTATCATTATGTATCATTTACAGTAGATACTAAATCATTTATAGTAGGTACTGAATAATGATATGATTCATAAGAGTCCTCAAAGTCGCTGTGTAACTATACTAGACAGATTAAACAATCTGGCCAGAGACTGCGGCCTGCTCTTCCAAAAATATCCCTCTTTAACCAGTATCCCATCCCAGTTCAAGAAAGGCAGCATTACTCACTTCCTCTAGTCTGTCCAGCCTCTGGAGACTCATGATGAAGTGGAGCAAAGTTATCATTTTCCTTTACTCCTTTAAATTGTCTCTCGTCTGGCAGTACAGACATCCCGTGACGTGGCCTGAACTCTAATTGTCAAAAATGTAATGACGTTAGTTTGAGATCAGCGGCAACGTGGAATTTCCTGAAGATGTGGAGCAAGTAAGACTTTGTTTTGAGATTCCAGCCAAGGAAAGCACTGTAGAGCGGAAACAGATCTGGACTTGGATTTAGTTCTGAGCTGTCCAGGGTACTGAACCAAATTTCACAGTGGTTTCTCAGCTCCAGACCTGAAGTCACCCCAACACGGCGTATTTTTATCACATCCATGTAACAGAAATCGTATTCGATTGGCCTGGTTTAGGGCCTGATGTTGATCAGCAGTGCCAAGGTTAAATAAGGACTGGAGTGCTCTGTTTATTTGTCATTTATGTATTTATTTATTTGTCTCTTGTCTTTGGTTATTAAGTAGGACAGCAAAAAAAGAGTAGCAAAAACAATAACAGCAACAGAGATAGAAAGAAGAGTGATTCAGAGAGGTTTGGTGTGAAATGGTTCAGATTTCTTTACAGTGGTGGTGATAGGAACCAGGGGTCACCATGACTACAACACAAATATAGCCATTTTATTTACTATCCAGAACCACCAGAGAACGTACACAAGTCTTCTGAGTTTATATGGAATGTTGATGATGGAAAATAGTGGAAAATCTGAAATAAGTTTTCTTTGGGGATTATTTTGCCTCAGCATGTACATGAACGTGTTTTTAAAGTAAAGTTTAGGCCAGAAACTTCTCTCATGAATGCACAATATTAATATCAACACTATTGCTGCTAAAAATAAGTAAACAAAGACAAAACTGTGTTAACATAATATATTTATATGTGTATTTTATTCATAATGTACATACATAACATTGTTCATGTGATGTTGCCCTGCTGTGATGAAAAACCATCCATCCATCCATCCATCCATTTTCTAAGCCGCTTCTCCGTCAGGGTTGCGGGGGGGTACTGGAGCCTGTGATGAAAAACCCTCATCCAAATAATCCATACTATACACATATAACTATGAGCAAACTTTAATCACACCCCTCACAGATTTCTGTCCTGATCAAGCTGTATGAACTCCAAATCTGTTTCTGGAAGAGTCACTGCATTATATTTGCGTTTGAGCCCACAAGGTCACTATTAACAGAGTCCATAAAAAAATGTAATATAATTGTCAAGAGCAGGTTTTATTTACATATTTTTGTAAAACAGACGTTTTTACTTGTCCATACAGACAGTCATATATTGCTAAATAAAAGTTTTTGAACATCAAATCTTTGTGGAGGATTTGGGGATTTGGGATTTGCTCTCTGGTTAATTGCATGCAAACACATGGAAGATCATTCTGTAACACCTTGTGCTTCAGCCCCCTTACCCAAGTGGATGAACCTGATGATTTAAAGAGAACTCAGTGTAAACTTGGTGAAGGAGCATCTTCTGAGGATGTGAGTGAATTATCTACTATTGTCACTTCTTCATCAGTGGGATGCTGATTTTGAGATCATTTGAGGCCGAAACATTGAGCCAGACCTTCTTTTTTAGTCAGTGTGAGACGGTAATCCGTAAAGACAGGTGACTAACAACAGCTCACACTCACCATATTTTAGCCTGTTTATATTCACCTCACTCAGTTATCACACTTCTTTCAGTTTTATCACAAAAATATTACATAGCGCAGCTTTAACTCTGCTTATAACACAATGTGTATTAATGTATCAATGCAATATGAAAACATTCATTTTAATAACATCTGTGTCCTTTAGTTTTGCTTCCTTCTTCAGTCATTCCAACTAATGGAAGCTAATAGCTGCATGTTAGCCTGGTGCTAACTGCTAGCCTAAATTACAATTTAAATATGTAATGCACAATGTAGCCAATCTCTCATATTCTTATTCAATATTTCTCTTATTTTCCAAAATAATGTGGTTTCTGACACAGTGTGACACACTGTTATCTGTAAACATGGACTAAAACATGTTAGCATAGCTAAAAATGGTAGCAGCCTCTGTCTGAGGCTGTTCATGTGTAAAGATAACAATGTGACAGTTACAGTGTCAGAAACCACGGAAAGCACTACTGAAACCTCCCTGGTGAGTTTACTAGTCCATTTAATGATTATCTTCAGCATGTAAAGAGTAACTTACATATTTGTCTCTACACGCATGTGATGGCATGAATTCTGCCCCTCCAGGTGACCCCCCCCCCCAGCATGGCCTTCTGCAAGCTATGGAGTGAGTGTGAAGTCATATGCTTTTATAAGCTTTAACCAAATGAACTGATCTCACCTCTCGCCTGACATTTCAGGGATGACAGGGGTGGTCAGCACTGTTTTAGAATAACTTCGCCTGTAGGCTCCAATCACGTCTACTGCCCATCAGCACTGCAGCATTCAGACAATTTATCCGGACGTCTGAGGTCAGCACAGTACAATTCTCGAAAAGTTTGAATATTTCAGTTTTTGTATATAGGTTTTATAATGAATGGACCAAAAGAAACAGCCCAAAATGACTTGGTAAAAATTCTGGTTCCATTGATTACAATAAAAGTAAAGTACGTTTTTTCTTTCTCCTGTTATCATTTTGGAGATATGAGGTTTTTATCTGACAAGAGCGATAATATGTATAATATGCAGTATTAATACTAATACTAATCTGACAGTGATTCTTTAGGCTGGCTGATTTGACCTAAATCTATAAAATTGTATAATTATATTATTGGATGTGTGAATCTTTTAAAAGATATAGCATTTCACTAGATGTTGCTAAAATAGAAAAGAGGAGTATAAACAGTGGCGACTTCACAGTAACTTAAATTATATCTGTTGTAAGACAGAAAGAACATGACAGTGTAAGAAAAATCTTTGAACCAGACGTCTAAGTGTGTCCAGTCATAGAAAAAGGAAAATTAAACTGCGTTTTCTCCACTCACTCCACATCCTCCACCAGCCTTCCCTGGCTTCCTGTAGCTGCATGTATCAGATTTAAAACCCAAATGCTCACCTACAAAGCCAAAAATGGACCAGCCCCTACCTACTTGATGCCAATGGTGAAATCTCGAACTCTACCACGGGCCCTTCGAGCTTCAAGTACAGCTCGGCTTGATCCGCCATCCTTCAAGGCGCGTGGAAGATAAGTGCCGAGAATGTTTTCCGTACTGGCACCCAAGTGGGGGAATGACTTGCTGTCTTCAAACGCAGACTGAAGGCACATCTCTTTACACAGCACTTAAATGAGCATTGAACTAAGTATTGATTGCAATATATCATGCTGCACTTATATATTGTATTTTATTGTATTGCACTGTGTATTGTAGTGTATTGTATTGTACTGTATTGCAGTGTATTACACAGAGTTCTGTGTTCAACATGTTCCTTTTTCTCTGGGTATCAACAGTGACTTTTTGTTTCTAGCAGTATCTGAACTCAGGACAGTCTTTTTCTCTTACCTATTGGTAGCTAGCAAAGATACTTTCTCTAGATAGACAAAGCACTTCTTATAAGTTGCTCTGGATAAGAGCGTCTGCTAAATGCTGTAAATGTAAATGCAAGTGTAAATGCTAAATCTCTCCTAGAGCTCTAATTTGTGCACTTTGTGTTCTTCCCATAGTCACTACAACACAAGATGCACGCACACAGCTCAAAGGCTGCAGAGACTCATCTGGAGAGACGCTCTACAGTCCTCAGAACGAAACACAACTTAGGATGTCTTAGAACACTTTTATAAAGAAATACAGAACAGCAGAAAATAATAAAACTCTCTCTCTCTCACACACACACATACATATATCCTAACATACACACACACATCCTAACACACACACACACATATGTCTGTCCTTATGAGGTCCTGCAGCATGTAAGACAGCACAAGAGAGAAACAGCCGGCATCACAACATCTTCAAGTATTGTATATGATTGTATGTAGAACCTTTTTTAAAAGGGTTCTATTTAGCATCTAAAATGGCTCTTTTATTCTAACAAACTTGACATCAGACCAATAGCAGAACCCTTTTTGGTGCTATATAGAACCATACACAACACATTCTGCATCAATCTGTAGAACCATTTCACCATACAGAGAACCATTTAGGCATATGGTTCTATGTAGGGCTCATGGTTCTAAATAGAACCACTGTCTCTACCAAAGAACCCTTGAAGAACCATCTTTAAGACTGTTAACACAGATTAACACAGATTCATATAAAACAAACTTCACACAAACGGACTCTTCACTGCCCAGCCGAGTGTGGAGGGGGCGTGGCTATGCGCCTGACGTCACCTCGCGGCGTCCTGTACGTAGCACGAGGATTCTCCTCACAGTGTAAACAACAATTAATAAATCAAACAGTTCGAGCGGCTTTGCTGCTTTGATGCTGATGTTCTGAAAGTCGATGCAGATCTACTGAATGATAAAGTGGACAGACTTCATTAGTATTCGCCCCCCAGGCCGCGCGCTCTCTGCGCGCCCATGTGGCAGCCCCTCAGAACCGGAATGAACCTGTTCCACCCGGTAGCGCTCAGCCGGTCTCTGCGTCTCAGTCCGCCTTACAGGCGGAGAGGGGCGACCAGCACTGCGGGTTATTGAAAAAATACACTTTAGAGCAAAAGCGTAATTATATGTATATTTTCAATTAATTTAAATCGGTTCTTTTGTGCTTAAAATGTGTTTAAAAATAATGATCATAATAAATATTTTGAAGATAAAATTAAATGCAATAAATGTACAGTAGTACAAATGTAATAAAAAGGATTTTAAAAAATAAAAAAGCTTAGGTTGTAGAGATAGGGATGGAGCTAGATGTAATATCATCTATAAAATATTTTATAATTAAACATTTACTTATTCATTCGTTTATGTATTTCTCCTGTAGCACTGTAGCATGTGGCGTGTTGAACAACCCCCCCCCCGCCTCGCTGGAATACCGGCTTATACCGGTACTGAGAGAAAGAAAGAAAGGGAGAAACGGAGATCTGACAGACGGAGAGAAGATGTGCTAAGGAGAAGAGAGGAAAGGAGAGCAGCAGCGGGGAGAAAAGAGAAGAGAACCGGAGCTGTTCAGTAATCCAGCAGCTCAGGCTCGACTCGGTTCGGTTCAGACTGAAGCTAACCGGCTCTCAGCGCTGCTCTCCGCTCGGCTCTCAGTGAGATGCTCCAGCGAGGAAACGCCAAGATTTAACGTCTTTTGAAATAAAAACCGGCAACTTTCCTCAGAGTTTCTCCTCGTTTTCGGTAAGTAGAACTCAAAAATAAGTTTTTGTACAATTCTGTGAGAGAGGTAGAATGTCAGAATCTCATTCGCCAGCTTCGATTTCCAACTTCCCGTTCCTCCTTAAATAGTGCGGTAGTGATAGTCTGGCGGTGGCTCCAGAATGTAACTGCTGCACCATTTAAGGTGGAACGAGAAAATTCAAACACGAAGCTGGCGAACTCCTAAGCGAGTTTAAACGGAGATCTAAATTGTGTGAAGGTAGATGGTAAAAAATGGATTTTTGTTAATTTTTCGCGTTTAAGTCGCCTAAAGAAGCTGCTCTCCAGACCGGTTCGTTCTGGCGGCATCGGCGCTCACATGAGCGCTGATCGGCTAGTGCAGGAAGGAATCGTTCATTAGATCTGAAGCGATTCTTCGCAGTGAATCAGTTGAACCGATTCACAACTGAATCTTGATAGCCGTGTGTGTTGTAGAGTAAATATTTTTTGGCACTTTTATTATCATACTAATATATAGTTTTTAAATGTATGTAGCTTCTTCTTCTTTGGGCTGCTCCCTTTAGGGGTCGCCACAGCGGATCATCTGCCTCCATCTTGCCCTATCCATTGCCTCCTCTACTTTCACACCAACCATCTCCATGTCCACCTTCACTATATCCATAAACCTTCTCTGAGGTCTACCTCTTCTTCTACCCGGCAGCTCCATCTCCAACATTCTTTGCCCAATATATCCACTATTCCTCCTCAACACATGTCCAAACCATCTCAACCTGGCCTCTCTGGCTTTATCTCCAAACTGCTCCACCTTCACTGTCCCTCTGATCTGCTCGTTTCTAATCTTGTCCATCCTTGTCACTCCCAACGAAAATCTCAGCATCTTCATCTCCGCCACCTCCAGCTCAGCCTCCTGTCTTTTAGACAGAGCCACAGTCTCCAATGTATTTTTAAATGTATGTAGCACTTTTCATAAAAGAGAACAGTTTGAAGGGCTTTACATGATGTTAAAAGGAAAAAAGTGACATCCAGAATGAAGAAAAACAGATTCATCATAAAATACATTTTATAAATAAAAAGAAAATAATTCCAAACATCATACATAGATTCTCTCATCTCCTTTTTTATTGATACTTTTGTCATTTTTTGTTTCTGTTTTCGTGTTAAATTGATTTACTTAAATTATTTATACACTTTTTAGCCTGATTACTGTTTCTATGATAATTATATGTACAAACATGTTATTTAAAAAATACACACACACATATATATATATATATATATATATATATATATATATATATATATATATATATATATATATGTAATAAAATATTTATTCTTATTATTTATTTAAAATTTTTTAATCTATTCTAAAATCATATTAAAAATAACTCCCTGTAATCCTCTCAATAGCCTGCAGCTCAGTGTCTATGCTGGGTGAAGGTATGTCCAGAAAATGAGAATAAATTTGACTCATTATTTTGTAGGAACTGATTCGGTGAATCAGCTGTTCGATTCATTGAAACACTAGACAGAGAGAATGAAGAATCGATTCGTCGTACTGAATCAGATCTTTCCATCACTGCTGCTGCAGTGCACCGCTTTGCCGCTTGCGTCATCTGCAGTCGGCGTCGCACATGTTGAGCAAACACACACACACACAAACACACTCATGTAGAAAACCCCACACCCTTTATTTATCTCACTATGTGTTCTCTGCGATAACATGCTGAGGAAGAGGTGGAGTGGAGGTTAAAGCAGGACAGAAATATAAAGCAAATGAAGATAGAGCGAATTAGAGAAGCTTGAAATTGTGAATTTTGGCAAGAGGTGGCATTTTAACACATTATAGAAAAAGTGTAATGGAGAAATAAGATGATCACATTTTCAGTAAATTTTTCTCTAAGAATTTAATTTATTAATGAGTTGCAGCTGGGAGCTCAGCTCTAGGCCACTTTTAAAGAGACAGTAGTGTCTGCAGACTGCAGTCTTGTGAATGAGGCCTGTCCCCCCACTACAATACATATTCAGAATAAAACCGATTAAAGCTTGCTGCTGTTATTTTAGCGTTGCCGAGCTGCTAGGAGAGACGTTTTATTCCTTTAGACATTAAATTGATAGGTTCACACACACACACACACACACACATGCCCTTTACCCTGGAGGCCATGTCTAGTGTCTCAGTCTTTAGTTTTGCACTAGAGCTCATGTAGCTGAGTGCTGGAAGCTGGTTCAGGAATCTCCAGTAGACGTGCTTATGTGTTTTCTGACAGGAAGAATTAGGCGACATTGTATGATACCTTGAGATATTTTCATGATACACATGTGCCTCGTAATATTTCGTTTTTCTGAGATTTAATAAGTTGGAACAGACAGAACTGAGCCTGTGGGACCACATAAAAATATTAAAATAATAATAAACTACAATGATTTTTATTCAAACTGCACTAAATCCAGTTAAACCGACCTTATAATGCTCTCTTTGTAATAAAACGTGTAGGTAGTCAGTGTTTCTTTAAGTACTGATGATATGGATGATCAGTAAAGTATTTTGGGACATAATTTATCGCGATAGCAATAAAATATCATCACATTGCCCACCTCTAACTGTATGACACACTGTTAAATAAACATGGACAACAGTACATTAGTAGCAGTAGCAGCCATCTTGAGGTCTAATCATGCCTATGTGAGATCACTGAAAGGGGAAAGTCATGTAAATCTCACTTTTTACCAAACTGTCCCTTTGCAGGGGTCCGTGCAGTGGTATGTATGAAACTGTGTTGGGCTTACATTAAGTCCTCATTAAGGTTAAGCTGGCAGCTTTTCTCAGTAATTACATGCAGTGCTGGCTCAGCCTGAGGGTCAAGGGGAACAACATCTGCAGCTATCAGAGACGAAATCTCCTGCCATGTTTGCTGTGCCAGTAGGTGGATATCTGAACCTGTACTGCAATAAAATATCGCTACTGCAGTGAAAGAATGACCACAGTAAAAGTAAAAGCATCGTCCAAAACCTTCTGGAGTAGAAGAACAAAAACAGCAGTTCAAACTGCTTAAAAATGCAGTCCATCCAGCGTCTGTCAGCTCAGGAACTGACATTTATTATTCTCTGTTCTTCTGTTTTGGGTCCTTTTGGTCTCAAATTTGGTGCTAAAGCTCCAAAGTGAGAGAAGCAGTAAAACAGTCCAGGAGCTGAACCAACAGAATGAGAGTAAACACAAAAAAGGATGCTGATGATTAAAATGGAAGTGAAAATCCGAAAATGCTCAAAAAAGTTCAGATCCATCCGTTTTACTTGAGCATGTGTAACTCAGTAAATGTAGCTGGTTCCCTGCCTCTGCTGACGTGTCACGTTTTTGTTTTCCAGGCAGAAACATCTCCAGCCATGAAGGGACTGGTGCCCACGCTGCGGGGGTGCATGAGCGCCAACGTGTACCCTCAGGTTCCAGATGGAGGCTGGGGCTGGGCCGTGGCTGTGGCCTTCTTCTTCACGGAGGTCTTCACCTACGGCATCATCAAAATCTTTGGCATTTTCCTGCAAGACCTCACAAACGATTTTGGAGAATCCAATAGCCGAGTGTCCTGGATCGTCTCCATCTGCGTCTTTGTGATGACCTTCACAGGTCAGACACCTGCCTTTAGCCTTTATCAGCCACTCAGTGTCTAATACCTTTTAAACAGGGAGAAAGAAGAAGTCTAGCCATTCACTCACAACACACAGCAAATAGTAAGAGCTACCTGACCAGCTATTTTCAGTGTTTGAATTACAGAGACCCACATTTTAACCAAAATTGAGACTTTTTAGTTAGTTTTTAGTTTTTCATCAAATAATTCATTATTTCTGCTCCTAAATGTTGCTAGTTTATATTTACTCACCTCAGTGAATAACTACAGCGATTGGTGGAGTTTATGACATTGAATAAGCAGTTAGCTAGTTATGTATAAGCTCTAGGATGTAACAGTACAACGTAACACATCGTATCACAAATAGTATGTAAGCTTGTCGCCATAGCATTACACTGGGACACTATAGCTTTTATTTCAAAAGTACTGTAATTTTATAATATTGAATTTTCTAATAATCAGAAATGTTGAAACATTAACACATTAATGTAGGCACATTTTCAGCCACTTGTTTTAGCTTCATCAAAAACAATAATTGATTTGAGACGCCACTGTATTGTATCGAATCGAGTAATGGGTTTTATGAATCATGACTCCGCTAAGCATCAGTGAATCCTCTCAGCTATCTCGGAGAATAGAGCGACCCTATTGAGACACAGCCATTCATTCATTATATACAGAGGCACATTTAGAAAAAGGTCATTAAAGAAAGCAGTTTCTCTCTAAGGTTCGCTTGTGCTGTTAGACCATCTGGGTGCAATTAGACCTCAGACATTTATATTGCTGTAGCATCACGTGAGCTTTTATGTTCCCACAATGTACTTTATGAGCATTTCCTGGCATAAATTTGCCTTATATGTAGATTTTAAGCTCAGATATAAATGGCATGAATTACAATTAACAGCTGTTGCAGTAAAAAGCAATAAAAGGAGGTCAAATTTAGATTGTTATTTGTATAATGACCTCATTCTCTTTTAGAAACAGACACAACACAAGACCAAAACAGACATCAATACACAATACACTTAATATTCTTAATATCTTTATGCATCCTTAAAATGTGTAGTATTGCTGATGATACTAATAATAATAGTGATTATATCACTAATAATAATATTGTTAATGTTAATAATGGTAAAATAATTACACTAATAAGCTCTTTCAATGGAGTGTTCTAAGAGTGTTCTGCCAGTAGATTTGCCTATTTTGTAGGCACACATAGACAAAAAGGATATCCATTTGTAAACGGATATGCTGAGGTGGTCTGGGTTTAACGCCCTGACTGTTGTCAGGACAGACTAGGACTCAAGCCACCTCTTTTCAGTGACAAAGCAATATGTCGCGTCATGCTTCTGTGCACAGACTCGCATTCTTCCAGCTGAGAGGAGCTAAAAGCAGCAGTTTTCCCTGCACAAACACAGTCTAATCACTCTGAGGGGCAAAGATAAACAAGACTTCCTCAGAATAAAGCCTACAAGTGGTTGACCCAAATGGCCTTTGTGCTCTCGGAGCTGCTGAAGCACAGCTTTGAATTTGATTTTAGAAATAGACCAACAAGCTTTGATTAGTTTTACCAGGGAATGTAGATTGAAGTCATAACCTGGATGTCAGCATTTTTCCACAGAACAGACTCAATAACAATAACAACACGGAGCACAGCCGTATTGTTATTCTATTCGCATGATGTAGATTGTAACAGGACTAATATCACTGAGAGTTCAGCCAGTTACAGAAGACAATTCACTCCAGAATAATCACAGTCAACACTACACACTGCAGATTCATACTGGATTCTAATCACTGTTGGTGATATTTCTCCACAGCCCCTTTATCCACGGTGCTGAGTAACCATTTCGGATGCAGGCCAGTGGTCATGTTTGGAGGTTTCCTGATCAGCCTGGGGTCGGTCAGCACAGCCTTCACGCAGTCCATTGACCAGATGTACATCACTGTGGGCCTTGTCTCAGGTACTTGTGCCGCCCGAGATGTGTATATATGTGTGTGCTTGTATGTCTTTGCTTTTATCTGTTTATGTAAAACAGTGCTGGCCACTGCTGTAAACAGTGTCCTCTGTGTAGTAGATCAGGTGTCCATTCCATGTGTACAAGTGTCTTTTACATACCATTTTATATGGACTGCACCTCTGTTCACTTACTGAACCCAGTTAATCCATCTGCACCGTTTTTGTAACTTAACATGGTTGTGTGGGACTTAAAATGGTTGACATCCTCAGTGTCTCATTTTAACACTCAGCTCCTGTGTTAGAACGAGAGCTACAGAGAGGAAGGTCACTTAAGTAAACAAGTGTATCTTTAAATTATATTTACATTAATTATATTTATATTCAAATTATTATTGTATAGCCACAAGCTAATATGTTAAAAGCCACAGCCACAGTGCAATACAATATGATAAAATACGATACAATACAGGACTGTATAATACAGTGTGATACCTTACAGTACAGTGAGGGACAGTACGATACATTATATGTTATAATACAACACAATACATTACAAGTTATTATATGTTGCAGTATAATACAGGACAGTGAGACAGTGCAATGATATAATATGATAAATTATAATATGTAATGATAAATTATTTGTTGCTGTTGATGCAATATAATACTATACAATATGATACTTATGGTAACATTAGTCATTAAGTTTGATGCAACACTATATATGTTACCATACAGTACAGTGTAATACAGTACAAAATATGACACAGTACGATACATTACAATACAATATGAAACACTATGTGTTGTATTATTATAGTACTAAAACGTCAATATTACAGGTTGAGTGACACCTCTAATCTGTATTATAGTTTTCTTAAAATACAGAAATTAAAAGTAAATTAAGTTGTTTCTACCACAAACCTCAGCTGTAGGGACACACCTGCATTAGAGTCAGTGATGGATCATAACTCATTCACTTGCAATATAACTTATTACTTATTACATAACAACAACGAGTTACAACCAGTCTGACCATCCCTGCAGTTCCCAGCTTCATCCACCCTCCTGCTGTCCACCTTCTGCTGAATCACTGTACAGACATACAGTGTGATTTTGATTTTCTTTAAAAGCTCTGATTGTGTTTCTGCACAAATCAATGTAATTCACAATTCTTCTTGAAGGTACTGAGAGGGAATCCAATTAGTGCTCTGACTGAACCGACCATGGTTTCTTACAGAATTGGCTGAGTCATGATTCCATCTGTCATTTGTGTTGATTTATGCTGTAATTTTTCATTTTCGAAGTGATGAAAGTGACGACTTATTTCTCAGTGTATTAAAATCAATTGATTTTTATCCTTTGAAAATCATGTCATGACCTGGCAGACCTTTTTGTTGTTTTTATCTTTAGTTATGTGTTTGTTTACGTCAACACCCTACGCACTGCTAGCTTTCCCCGATTATCAGAGCACTTTCTTTTTTCTGCAAATGGACGCACCCTAATCTAGCAATCTCTTTCTTTGTTTTTCTCCTTGTCCCTTTTTTGTCTCTCTTAATTGCAATTTTATTTCAGAATTGCATCCACCGGGACCCGTGGAAGCCAGCGGCCTGGTGCGTGCCGTGCTTTAACCCCCCGTAGCCTGACCTGAGCCTGTGTCAGTAGAAGGCGCCAGTGGCTGTTATCCTTTGTGCTGTTTGTTTACAGGCCTGGGTTACTGCCTCACCTTCCTGCCTACAGTCACCATCCTCTCGCAGTACTTCAGCAAGCGCAGATCGCTCGTCACTTCCGTCGCCTCAACCGGAGAGTGTTTCTCACTCTTTGTTTTAGCTCCAGGTAATGTTAGCACACCTGGCCATAAGACCTGGTCATCATCACTGCACAATAAACAGGGAACATAGTGCTTCTCACTTTGCTGTGTGATGTTTTTTTTGGTGAAACTGAAAGGAAAGCAGCCTGTGAACCCACTTAGCCGAAAGGGTGTGAATATCTTGTACCATATTAAATTGACTTAGACTTTAAAGATTTAGCTAAACAACAAATTTACACAAATTTTCCTTCAACACAGGAGCCATAAGATGCAGTTTCCACCTTTTTATATAGGATATATTTTGATTAGCTATGTTAGCTTCTTCGCTCCTGTCCAAAACTAAAGAAAGGAACTTTAAATACCAAACATAACTTGGCTGATTAGGCTGGTTTGGCTGGTTAGAGATTCAGTTTAGATTCAACTAGTAATTATTTCCTTAACGGACCCCATTAGGAATATAATGCTGAAGCATCGCTGCCATTTTTCTCTCACTCTGCAGCCCTGAGTGCCCTGAAAGATCACATCGGCTGGAGGAACTGCCTGGTTGTGATTGGCCTCCTGCAGGCGTCAGTCATTGCCTTTGGAGCGCTGCTCAGGCCCATCATCATCCAGCCCAAACCCTCCGCCCCAGAAGAGGAGGAGGGGCCTCAGTCTCCCCTCAAACAAACCAAAAGCAAATATGAGCTGGAGAACGAGTTTACCCGAACCTCCTTCAGCTCCGTGGACTCCGGAGTGCAGTCCATCTCCTCTTCCAGAACCAACCTGGCTGAGGGTGCGAGGTAAGACTATGTTTACTATATCCTATAGGTTAATCTTGTTAATCTGGTTAATCTTGATGTGATGTAGGTAACAAGTGACAGAGGTTTATGCATCACCAATTAAAAGTGGACAAACTTCAGGCGAAATGCCCCAGAGGACCTAAAGGGAAGCTAAATCCTTGTTTACGTACCAGGAATAACTTTGCGATGCCCAATAAATGATCGTGGTAACTGAGTGGTCCTAATCTTGGGTATTGCTTATGAAAGAATTATCCTCACAAGGCTGATTTGGGTTGTCCCGCCCACATAGCTTTAACAAATTTCCACCTCTAAATGTTTTAATGAAGGAAGCTTACAGAAAGAAAGCTAACCACCAAGCTAAAGCAAAACTAGCCTATATAACTGAGCCGTGGGACTTTCTGCAATATATGAAATTTGTTAATGAATTCTGAGTTATTGGCCTTTGGAGGACTGATATTGCTGCAGTAAACAAATGAGCGCTTTAGACAGTCTCTAAAAGTTAGTATAGTTGATGTTTCACTAGTAGAGCCTAACTCGTATATCATTTGCCATCAAAATCATACACATTTAATGTTAACAGAAACCAGCACAGCTAAGAATTCTGGAAAGTTCTGTCCGTGTTCTACAATAATTATAATATGTAAGACTTTGACAGTCATCATATTTGACAATTTGCCGGTCTAAAATATTGGCCAGTAAATGGTATTTAAATAAAATTAGTGCAGTCTATTTTTTGACGATATGAAATTATTATCTGAATTTTTAGCTCCTTAAAAGTCATATTGTTTGCAGTTTTATTGTGGTAAGCTCCAATTTGCAAGAAACCTCACAGAAATATAACCACAGTTTGGTGTTTGGTTTGTACCATGCAGCCCTAGTCGCAGTGCGGCGGAACGAGGCTTAGAACAAACTACAGACCTGCAGCTGGTGGAGAAGAGAGGAGAGGAGGAACCTGAACCTCCAGCACTTCCCTCAACTCCTCTTAAACAGCCCACAGCACAGCAGGAGGAGAAAGCAGAGCCGCAGGCGGCTCGGCCCAAACTTCTGGACTTTTCCGTGCTCACGGACTGCAGCTTTATCTGCTACTCTCTCTTTGGCCTCTTCGCCACGTTGGGCTTTTTCGCCCCGCAGCTCTACGTGATTGAACTGAGCGTCAGCCGCGGGTTAGAACGCGATCGAGCCACCTACATGCTGTCCACGATGGCCGTGGCCGAAATATTCGGCCGCCTCTCCATTGGCTGGGTGCTGAACCGCCAGCCAATCCGAAAAATCTACATCCTGCTGATCTGTACGCTGCTGCTGAGCCTGGTGCTGGCGCTCTTCACCGCCGTCTCCGAGTTCTGGGGGTTGGCTTCTTGCTGCGCCACCTTTGGCTTCCTTTTCGGCACCGTAGGCTCCACCCACATCCCCATGCTGGCTGAGGACGATGTGGTGGGCATAGAGAGGATGCCATCGGCCGTCGGAGTTTACGTTTTTATCCAGAGCTTTGCTGGGCTGGCTGGTCCACCACTAGCAGGTAAATAATGTTGCACACCTTATGCTATTCATAGGAACTCGACTACTTAAAACGTGTTTTAAAAAATCATAGATTAAAGCGTGTGTTCTTGATGAATTGACTTGGCTATTACTTACAATTTAAGAGATAACCAGTGTCATGAAAGCTGTTCAGCAGTTTGAACATTCTCCACATGAAGGAACTATTAGCAATCGCTTTTGTGAGCATCACTGAAAGAGAGGAAACCCACACCAGCAGGATCTCACTAATGCACATATGTTTGTAGTTACAGATTTCAGGTATGCAGAGTGAAATTAACTGGATTGCTTAAAAAAAGAATTAATTGGTTTTATCAGAAGATTCACTGTAAAACTGCAACATACAAAGTAAACAATAAGATGCTTGAATGTCTCTTAGAAGCTTCAGTGCTTCAAAAGGATATGCTTAAGTAGAGCTTAAGTAGGATTACAGCCTGTCTGGGAAGTGAATGTACAGCCTTATTATCTTGGTACTAAAATAACACTGAAATTCCCACATGAGTGCTAGCGGATATGAGCATCATCACAGGGCTGGTATTTGGGCTCTGAATGAAGTGACAATGTGAAAATTTCAGCAATGAACATGTATAATGATATGTAGGCATGACAAGTTCATGAAATGACTGGCTAAAAACAACAAATATTATCTAATTAATAATCTAAATAATCGCTACATTACTCAGTTTACTAATAAAGTCAATGATGACAGCCCTACTGGGTCCACAATTGGCTCTTTTAGCTACGAAGCTAATGCAGCTAACAAGTTACAAGTTGGGGCTTATACCCCATCAGGTGGACAGAAGTACAAATGAAGTTCATACTTCCAGGTGGCTGCTAGTGTGTTTAGCTAAGCTAATGTACTTCATCCATGTTTACAGGTAACAGTGAGTCATACAGTGTCAGAAACCACATAATTATAAGAGATATTAGAGATAATGAATGCCTCCACATGTTTCTAGGCACCATGCTAATTGGTGGGCTGTAAGCCTCCATTGCTTGTTAGCTACATTATCCTCGTAGCTCCAGCACTAAAACTAAAGAAGCAAACTTCAGACACCAGACACATCTTGGATGATGACATCATCATAACTTTATAACAGGAAACGCTCTTTTAGACTCTGCACCACCTGCATTGCTGACCTCACTCACTCACTCCCTGCGTGTGTTTGTTGTGTTTTCAGGCACTTTGGTCGACAGGACGCAGAATTACGGCTCAGCCTTCTACACCAGCGCGGCCGGTGTGGGCGTGGGGGCGCTATTCCTGGGTCTGGTTCGGCCCGCCAAACTCGGACTGTGCTGCTGCAGGATGAAGAGTGTGACGCAGGAGGAGAAACAGGGAGACACTCACAGCGAGGACACACCCGCTGACTTCCTGGAAGTGGACCTGTTTCTGGACAGCAGCTCAGCGAAGAGTCCACCTGATTCAGCATCAGCCTGAAAACCTCACACTCACAAATAAACACACGTACTGAAGGACACAGTGGAGACAGTGGGGTCAACTGGCTTGATTCACACGTGTACAGCTTTTCCACATTCCTGCTATTGGAGCACAGCCAGTGTAGAGTCAGAGTCAAAGACAGACAGAGAGTTTCAGAAGGACTTGTGTGCTGCCCAGACGGGGAACTGACCCCTAGTCTGTTATGTGGAGGGCAGCAGTTTTACTCTTTATGCTCTACAAACCACTGACAGCAGTGAGAGACAAGCTGGGTTAACCGCCTACAAAAAAGACACGTTACAGCTCCATTAATAGTAAATAGACAAAATTCATGTAGAAACTTTTTACTGCTTAATAGAAGTTTGGAGCTGTGGGTTTTAAGGTCTTTTAAGGTGTTAATATAATACGTCTTCAATGGAACTTTGTTTTTCATGACGAATAGATTTGGACCAATAGAAACGGTCCAAATGTACATGGAATAAAACCTCGTCACGGTATCGTACATTAGAGTCGGCGTAATTGTGAGACCACAGATCATTTTCTTTTTGTATTGTGACGTATGTGTGATTGAAACTCGATATCAGGGAGCGTCTCTAAGCTAGCCAAGCCTAGCTCCGCCCACTGGTGCACGATGACATCATGAAAACATCAGAAGACGTTTTAGGGGTGGGTAAAAAGTCATATTTTGATGGAAGATAACAGAAACGCTAGACTAGGTTTTATGACGTATGATGAGTTATGCTCAATATTTCTTTTTAAAAGGTGCCATTTTATAATAATTCATATATATTATTGATGTGGAAATGATGTAAACATTTGAATCAAGTACATTTGACCCCACTGTCATCTTCAGTGAACAGATTCACACACCGCAAAAACGCACAGATCAACTTGAACGATCCACCCAAAGACGGACGTCCCAATCCCTTTTTTTCGGCGTCTCATTTTCTCACCAATTTTAATTTATTTATTTCATTTTGTTTTGGGCCAAACGAGAAACCGCAGGCTGGTCAGCACTGCCGCTCGGCCACAGCATGAAACGCTCTCTATTTATGCTGATTTTTCAGAAGGCTCCTTTTCCGTTCCAGTGACGACGGCCGTGTTGTGACAATCGAGGTGAAATGTCTGTGTTCTTGTTTACAGCAGGTCGTTTTTCTGCCTGTTTGTGGTTCATCCATTAGTTCTTATTGGAAACCGAACTTCCTTTTAAAGTGGTGAGAGGTTGGAGTGGAGCTGCTGTGATGAAGCTGTAGTTTTCTTTGTGTTTGGAATTTCCTGTCCCACCTTAAATGGAGCTAGAATGTAACTGCTACAGTGTTTAAGGTGGAACAGTAAATTCCAGAAATAGAGCTGGTGAATGAATAAGAAGCCACTTTCATCCTGTTGTTGCTGTGAGATCATGATGTCCCGATGTAAACTGACCTCTCAAGAGGCGTAAGAGAGACAAAACCACGGACGGATCATATGATCTGCTCCAGCTTCACATCTTCCACGTTCGTAACGCGTCTCTGAGGAACATTTCTGTGTGGACAACAAAGAAGACCGAATGTAGCAAATGTGTGTTTATCCTTTATCGGGGGGACAAACGGTTCTCATTGAGTTCCTTCAAAGAACCGAGAGCTCATCACTACAGCAGCAGAGTGAGCTACGCCGAAACACTCTGACTCACTCTGATCACACAGAGAGTGAAGGAGGCGGTGCAGATTTAATATTTTATTTATTTTTATTTCTAAATCATTATCAGACTTGAATCTAGTTAATAAATTCTGAGCGAGAAACAATCTGAAAGGACAGTGTGATGCTTTGTGTAATGAAAGACACAATCATGTTCTGACCTGAACCAGTTAAGGCTCATCCTCACCTGAAGACTTGAACGGCTCTGATCTCCATCGGTTTGTCAGTCATGATGTTATGATTGCACTGCAGTTCATCTTTTTCTTATAATTTTTGGGCATCACGTTTTCTTTTTTAATATTTTTATGTAATGAAACCAAACAGTAATGTAGAGTTTGCCTTTGAAATGCTGCAACTGCTGTATTACAGTTAGTTTTATTCAATTAGAATAAATTTTAGTTCTTGATTTTATGAGTTTCTGTTTTATTTGAGTCTTGAAGTTCATTTGAGTTTCAACCAAAGGCTGTAAATACATGAACATGAGTAAAAACATCACATTGATTTATCAGTCCACTCAGGCTTTAGCAGAGCTCAGTAACCCAGATTAATAACCAATCACATTGATTTATCAGTCTACTCAGGCTTTAGCAGAGCTCAGTAACACTGACATTAATAACTGATCACATTGATTTATCAGTCTACTCAGGCTTTTTATGGGACCCCTTGTTTAAATGGCCAAATACCGCCACCTTGTGTTCACTCAGCATAACCGCCCATTTAACATTTAGTGCTGTTACACTTTTCAAACAAGAACAATTTCCAAATTAATCAAATGAGTCTCAATCATTAAAGTAAGTTCCAGCGACACAAACGTGTGTAAACATAAAACGATCCATAAACACGTAAATAAAATAGTTTGAGATGAATTTGAGACGCAGTGCAGCCAGAGAACTTACAGAGAGAATTCCCATTCTGCAATGTCTTCCGGGTTTCTCAAACGCTAGAGGGCGCTCCCGAGTGAGTCCAAAGTGAATGGGTCGATAGGGAGCAAAATCATAGCTTATAAATGCTTCAACATTTTTAATGTAACAGAATACAGTAATCTCCTGAACAGCATAAAACATTTGAGCCCCGCGGTTATACTTTCAGAGCTTTTAAACTCGAACTATAGGAGTTTAAATCCGAGCATCATGTGTGTCCATGACGTCTGTGAGCGCGAACAGCCAATGAGCTGCTCCGCTCGCCAACCAATCAGCACTCAGTAGCAGTAACGCCCGCCTCCTGCTGTCCAAAACGCGTTTACTGTGGAAAAACGGAAACATATCGGTAAGATTTCTTTGGTTTTTAGTGAAATTCATTCTTCTACTCTCTAAAATTAAAGAAAAATGCGGCCTCTGCTGATTAGCAGGCCTGTTTTTGATATAACAGGGTGAATAGGATATGGCCAGGCTCCTCATAAACCGGCTCTGGTACAGCATCCTATTAAAAGTGGTCCGATGTCGCCACCTGGCGGATTTTCAGTCTAACAGCTTTCCCCAAAAACAGCAGAAAGGCTCATAAATGGCAGAGCGAGCATCACACTGAACGCTCTCTCTCTCTACCAGTTAACATGATCTTAACACGAGGCGCTTTCAGGACACTGGGCCTTGAACAGCATCAGGTTCTTCAATGGGTCTTTAGTAAAGACAGTGGTTCTAAGAAGAGTCTTGAGCACTCAAAGAACCCTTTGCATGATTAAAAGTTTTTTTGTACGGTGACATGGTTCTTCAGACTAATGGATAATGTGCTGTACATGGTTCTATATAGAACCTTTTTGAAAATGGTATAAAGACGTATAAAGCATAGAAACCAAAGTAAAGAGACTGGTTTTGCTGGTTTCTTTTGGCGTCCAATAGTCACTACTGGTATTCTGAAATCACAGTGTAAAGGATCCTTATGGTTTAACAGGTGTTCTGATTCCAGATGCATGTGATGGTTTCCTAATGTGATCTAAAGGTGTCCTGCAGGACACCAGTGGTCTCTAATCGCAACCATTAAGCCAGTTCCACTTAGGAAGCAAGGTTTTCCTCCTAATGGTTCTGATGTTTTGTTCCAGCAGGACAGCATAATGTGTCACATCAGTATTGTCTTAATTTTAATCAAATGAATCTGAATTATTAAAGTGTGATGCTCTGATAACGACATTAACGTGTCTGTGTGCTGCTGTCTGATTTACTCGCACCAGCACAACACATCACCATGTCAGTGAATTCACAGAGAACTCAGTCTAAACTTGGTGAAGGAGCGTCTTCTGAGTATGTGAGTGAATTATCTACTATTATCATCAGTATGATGTTGATTTTGAGATCAAACTCACGCCAAATCCGTCCCATTACCAGAGCGGGTTTATGAGGAGCCTGGCCACTTCCTATTTCTCCCATTATATCAAAAACAGACCGGCTAAACAGCAGAGGGCGCCCGCGAGTGAGTCCTCGATGAATGGAAGTAAATGGAGCTCAACAGCTAAAAAATTCTAATCACTCGCCCAGAATGTTTCTTTAATTTTAGAAAGCACATAATTATAGTAACACAGCAATAAAATTAGGGTGGCACTAAATTCAAGGTGGAGCTGCAATTTACATAGCACTAAAACTAAGGTGGCACAGGATTTAAGGTGGAACTTCTTTGAAGGTGGTACTGAATTTAAGGTGGAACTGCAATTATCATAGCACAGTTTGAGGTGGCATAGAATTTAAGATGGAAGTCTCTTTAGGGTAGAGCTAAATTTAAGGTGGAACGTCAATTAACATAGCATTAAATTAAAGTAGCACTAAAGGTGGCACAGAATTTAAGGTGGAACAGAATTTAAGGTGGCAGTCCATTTAAGGTAGCACGAAAATGAATTTGGGATAGAATTTAAGCTGGAACTGTAATTAATATAGCACTAAATTTAAGGCGGCACATAATTTAAGGTGGAACTTCATTCACGGTAGCACCTTGCAACGAATTATCATCCACCACGGATATTGCATCTTAAGCTTAACAACATTTTGGCGACATTTTAACAACTATCAACAGTCTTGAAACATTTATACGTTTTAACGTAATTAACTGGCTTTTTCAAGCCAACTTAAGGTTTGTTCACAAACTTTTCCTTTCTAGTTAAGATATTATATATATGTATTATATATATTTTTTGTTTGTTCTCTTCAATAATGCTAAACGTATCTTAAAACATTCATGTCTGGTTGATCTGGAGTTTTTCATTTTTTTATCCCTTAACTTGATCGAGACGGGCTGACGTCAAGGGTTGTCTGTGTTGTGATTGGCCGTGACGTGTTTCCCGTTTGGTGTCAGAGCTGAGCGGAAGGGAGTGTCGGACGCTAACATACGCTCATATACACAAACAACAAAAACAACCGAACAGCCAGAACCGAGCCTCGCCAGCACTCAGGTAGGGCTCCAAACACCACCAACAACCCCCTACAGTTAACCCGAGGGGGTTAAACCGAGCGGGTGTTCGGCTTAGAGCGGGTTTCCAGGGGTTTGTGTAGTGTTGTGCTCGGCTGTAAGATGGCGAGAGTGAGAGCGAGACCTGAGCCGAACTTGGCTTCTCACTCGAATTTTCCCGTTCCACCTTAAATGATACAGCAGTGTCGTACTTACTCGTTCTTCTCAGCAGTTAACCGAGGCGCCAAAACGTAACTGCTGCACCATTTAAGGTGGAACGGGGACGTTTAAAAAACAGGGTAGCGAATAAAAAGCTAGCTCGAGGTCTGTGTGTGTTTACGTGCTACGTGTAGGTCAACAGTGGCTTATTATCCATCCCTTTTAAATAAGAAGCATTTTAACAACCCAAGTTATCTTTGAAATGCGTTTATTTTGCGAAATAGTAAAACTCGTCAGTATTGCGTTCTAATCTTTTTTCCGTTTGGATTTCTACAAAGTACCATTTAAGGTGGAGCGGAAAATTTGAATATGAAGCTAACTCGAGATCTTAGAGCGTTTACGTGAGGACCGTGTTGGTTCGTGTCTTTGCATCCCAATTTTGGCCTAAACAACATCTAGAATTGTCCTTATTTCTGTGAATTTGTTCCTAATCTTCGTAGGCTCCCGTAGGCCGCGTTGGAGAATTAGACGTGATGTTTACTAGTTATTTCATTGATATAGGCTTATTACCTTTTGTTAAAATACTTTTTATTACCAACAGATATTCTTTGGCTAGTTAAAGGGCAATTCCATCGAATTTTCCATATTTCTAGACATCTAGAGAAACATACCAAGACAAAATTGTTCACAGTCGTGATGATAGGACCCTTACATCACCTCTAAAAGCTCTAATATCTAAAAGTTCCTACATGAAATGGTTATGAATTCACTGCCTGATGACTGAGACACTGTTTTATGATGGTTTTGAGAAGATCTTGGCCTTAAACTCCATTCATGGTGGAGGCAAACATAACATGCAGGGTGATGTGAGGCAAAATAGTCCCCAAAGAAAACGTATTATTTCAGATTTTCCACTGTTTTCCTTCAATAATGACAACCACATCAGTATTGCTTTATTGCAGATTTTGGCCTTAAACTCGAAAGAGCGCTGTGAGGTAAAATAGTCCCCAGAGGAAACTTATTATTTCAGATTGTCCACGGTTTTCCATCATCAACATTCCATATAAACTCAGAAGACTCATGTAGGTTCACTGGTGGTTTTAAATAGTAAATAAAATGCTTATATTTGTGTTGTAGTCATGGCAACCTGTGGTTCCTATCACCACCGCTGTAAAGACATCTGAACCGTTTCACACCAAACCCACTCTGAATCACTGTTTACATCTCAGTTGTGCCACATTCCACATTTGTGTGTTCCATGTATTACATAGCTATAACACACTAGGTTGTCTAGTGTATTGAAACAAGAATGAGTGCTGTCCTGGCTGTAATACATACTTTTATACTGTATAGTAGAGCTGGGCAATATGAAAATATTTAACAATATTGTGATCAATCACAATACGCTTTTCTGGTGAATATTATTGGTATTGTTAGGCTGCTCAATGCTTTTATGATCAAAGGGGGAGCATCATTATTCCTGGTTAACAAGATTTAGTTCAGTACATTGTGTGAAATGTTGAATGCAAATAACCGGATTAATAGTTTTTGGTAGTGTTTGTTTAATGTGGCTCTACTTTGTCTGTTCCAGCTTATTAATTTTGGCGTATGACTGACGATGTACTGCACACCCAGCACAATTTTTTGGATGTTGAAAAAGCAACATTATTTTATGTTATTACATTACATGTCTCTGATGTTGCCATGACGAATTGAATTGAATGAATTGAATTAACAGCCATTTGTCACTGTGTTTGCACACTGTGAAATTAAACCTCTGTGTTTAACCCATCCATGCAGTGAAACACCCACATACATGCACACTAGTGAACACACACACACTAGGGGGCAGTGAGCACACTTGCCCGGAGCAGTGGGCAGCCCTATTCACGGTGCCTGGAGAACAATTGGGGGTTAGGTGCCTTGCTCAAGGGCCCTTCAGTCAGGGACTGTCAGCCAATGGGGTTGAACAGAGCTGGTTCCCTAACCTCCAGTCCACGACAACCATAACGATAGACAGATTTAGAGAGAGAATGCTATTGATCCTGAAGAAAATTGCAGTGTTATAGTAGCACGAAATGTAGTTGCACATACACATACGTACATTAGGTAAAAATAAAAAAAATAGGCATGAACACTAAAAAATTCAGGATCTCCAAAAGCAGTTTGCACTGAACTCAAACACTGTTAACTGTGGAAGAACTCAACATTTCAGGTTCTGAATGAAGTGATGCAGCTCTTCACGCACCTTTCACTTTTCCAAAAAAGACAGTAGCTCAGTGTCACAGTTTGCTCAATATATGTATTGATATTAAACGATATGAATTTTTAAAATCATGATAACGTTCTTGGCCATATCGCCCAACTCTATGTGTAGTGCAGCGATCTCACATGAAGTGTTTTGCAGGACTCATTTATTTCAGAACTGTCCCAAAGTGTTGTATCATCTGCATGATGATATTATAGTACATTAAAAAATATTTTATATTGTTTATAGTAATAATTATAATAAGTATTTAATTTTATTGTGTAGGATTAACTAGTTTTGGTAAAATAGCTGGAAGCTATTTATTTTCTTTATATTTACACTGTAATGGAACTTGAAATTTACATTACAGTAGAAATACTGTTTTTTTTTATTAAATGTTTTTAATCAAACTGATCAAATTTTGGTGAACAGTCAAGTTAGTGAATTATGAGTAGTGATAATGTCGTTCTGATGAAGCCGATTCTGCTTTATAAATGGACACATATTTCTTTAGGGTCATATTTTAGCAATTTAATTATGATTGATTCCGCAAGAGTGTTATTCATCTTGATTAATTGTTTAAATCATTTGACAACACTGTTTGTTTATTTATTCATTTATTTATTTATTTTCCTAACCACTATTTTTACCATCCCAGTTATGACAAGATGGTGTGGAGCCTTAATTGTTTGTCTTATATTTTAAAAAAAAATTTTTTTGAAAAATATTTATAGGAAAGTAAATTCTGAATTCTCTTATCATCTCTATGACTCTGTAACTTCTGAAGTTTCAGCTCCATTTTAATTGTCCTTTCTCATTCACCTTGAGTGCTAACAAGGTTTTAATGTGTGGGGTCAGCAGGTCAGCATGGCGTCCGGCAGCACGAGCAGCGAGGAGGAGAGGAGTTTGCGGGAATGTGAGCTGTACGTGCAGAAACACAACATCCAGCAGCTGCTGAAGGACTGCATTGTGCAGCTGTGCACGTCCAGGCCGGACCGGCCGATGGCCTTCCTCAGAGACTACTTTGAGAGGCTGGAGAAGGTGGGTCGTGTCATTTGGTATCAGTAACATCTTGAGTAACATCAATCAATAACGGATTGTCACTCCAATCATCTGTTTGTTGTCGTTGTTGGTCCCGTCAGGAGGAGGCCAAGCAGATGGTTGGTCAGCAGAAGTCCAGCTCACGCTCAGATTCACGCGAAGATGAGATTTCTCCCCCCATGAACCCCGTGGTGAAGGGCCGCCGCCGCCGCGGAGCCATCAGTGCGGAGGTTTACACCGAGGAGGATGCCGCTTCCTACGTCAGAAAAGTACTGACTTATTTATTGCTTTGCATAGAACACTTACACTACGTGATGTGTGAAGAACATTCTGTTATTATAATCTGTTATTTAATTATTTAGTAAAGAAACGTATTAAATAAATGCTGGGATGCAGGAGTGAGCAAAAGTTTTAGCAGAGTAGATTTAAAAGTTGTTTCTCTGGGCCGTAATTGTTTATTTACTGGGGAAAAAAACACCATTTATTGCTTTAAATAACTTAAAAGAATAAAAACAAGTAAATAAAAAATATTACATTAAACTAAAAAAATATATTAATTAATTTAAAAACATACATTAAATGTGGCAAAAGTGTCTGACATTTTATGTATTTTGCTTTATTTTTCTCCAGTATGTCAAACTTCAGAAAAAAAAAATTTCTTTTTTAGTTATTTAGGAGCATACTCTGTAGAGGAGGCCTTAACTTATTACATTATTATCCTCAGAATACTGATCAGGAATGTTTTGCGTACAACTATATATTCCGTCATTAAATGTGTTGTATTATATAAAGTATGTTTCAGAACAAATCACTTATATTAACCTCTTATTCTCCAGGGTATATTTTGGTTTGTCCATCTGAATTTACATGACCACATCATAAGGCAAATTATTCAATAACTGCATGAAATAAATGTACATTTTTATTTATTTATTTTTTGTAAAAGCCCCTCAAATTAACACTAAATGTGTTTTATGATCACACATATTGCTATATGCTCACAATTTACTGCTGAAAGCCAAAAATCTTAGATGCTCTTTGTATTATTTTATAAAAATAATTTTTACAGAGCGGATCACTGAAGAGACGCCATCTGTTTATAGTTTATAGCCCAGATTTGTGGAAAAATGGGTCAATTTTCAGTAGAAAAAATTGTGAGTTCTTTTATTATGAGGGTTTAAAATTACATCACCATCTATTTGACTGGAAAGAAGAGTTACAGCCTCATATGAAACCCACCTTCTTAATGTAGCTTATGAAATCCGAAAGTTATGAAGAATATGATGAAGTGCATTTTGAAACCACCGGTGGTCCCGAGGAGTTGAAGAGGTTAATGAATGTTTTTCAATAATAACTTATACAGTGCAGATTGAAATGTTATCAACTGGACACGAAAACGTGAACCAATGGTTTATTCACAGTTTAATGTACTTGGTTTATGGGGTTATTATGAACAGAGAAATTTGGTTACCACTTTTTAATATATGAAACTGGATAGTGTTTATGAGTTCAGTCTCAGTGCCGTTTTCACATTTTATAAGTGGTCACTGAAAAAGAGCATCTGCTGAATGGAACAAATGTGTAATAAATAATATAATAAATAACGTGCAAGTCTA